>NC_079561.1:13773181-13895681 GCF_015846415.1 Triplophysa dalaica | reverse complement strand
TTAGCATTTATTCCCCCATGACAAAGCATAAGATGATGGAAGCATATGATGGGAACAGGCTTGACACATAAACTTTGGGAAACTCCAAAACTTCATGGCTTCAAGTGTTTCCATTTAAAGAGGAACAACAAAATGCTAGTAAAGACAAATTGCTGGCTTGTATTTGTTTATTGTTATCATAAAAGTGTAAAAGGAAAACAAATAGCATTACGATCATTATGTAGAATGACCCAGAAATTAATATTTACAAGCAACTTGTTTGTTTCTGTGTGAGAGAGACCCTTAAATCTGTCCTCTAAGCTTGTGAATAACACATTTTACGCTACGTTTCTTACCGTGCATCACCGTGTCTCTTTGTCCGTGGCGTTTTCTTTTAGCATACTCATCTACTCATAAATGTTTCATTATATGAAGTAAAGGTGTAGGTATAGCTCTTTTATGGAATTATCTCATCCCGATGTCTCTGTAATAGTGTTTATCAATCATACATCTCATTATCCAATAGGAAAGTTGCCTTTAGTACTGCCATAATTAAAACTATCAATCACTGTTTAGAGAGAGTGGGAGAGAACGTGTGTGTGCTGCTCTTATCTGTTTTCATAATGAATGGTGGATAGTTAAAGTGTGTTCTGACATAGTGTTTGAATGCTTTTGACTCGACAATTTCTTATTATTCTTATTTTTACTGTCAATAGATTTTCCATAACAGTTTATTCAAATGTGACAACTCACTCATTTACTCGTCCTCTTTCTGAATCTGTAAGATTTTATGATTCTGACTTTTTTGTTTCTGAAAAACACCTATCAGTGCATGTTGCCGTATGACTTTTGACTCCTTTTTAATTCAATTTCATTTGATTAATGGGATCTCAAGGCTCAAGTGAAGTTAACATCATCTGCAAGTGTCACATGATGACCACAATTTCACTCCTAAAATGTGAAATCAATAATCATAGAGTCCGTCCTATTCTGCTAATGCCTCACGAATCTGTGTGTGGAGTCTGTTATTTTTCACACTTTTTTGAATCAAGTAGAACTCAGATCTTCTTCTTCCTTGAATGGCCTCCAAGTGGTTAAAAACTATTGGCGCTGACCGCTGTAAGTTTCTGATCCATTAAATGGTAGTGAGGTCTGTTTGATTTATTCATATCGTTTGGGGCTCAAATCCTCGGACTGTTAAATAAGAGACAGATTAAAGTCGCCAGAGGGCTCAGACTTTTCTCTGACCACCGACTGAAAGAATGACCCTCAGTATAACTAATAAGAATTCACCGACGATTCGCCCTCAAGTTCTCTTTTTATGCCGGCAATAAAGAAGGGAACGACCCACCCTGACAAGTTTTTATGTGTGTAAAATGCTGACAGCACTGGTATTCAGAACCTCTTCATTTCCTTTGTTAGTTTTAATTACGACACTAGTTTTTTTGGGATCTGTTTACTGCTCAGGTATCAGTTTTAATTCACACAGTTTGGACACGGTTTGGTGGTTGAGTATATTTAAGAGCCAAAACATACAAATTACACAGGTTAAGTTTATTAAAATTAATATTTTAAAGAACATTGGTAACCAAACCACTTTGACCCCCATTGACTCCCATTGCATTGTGGACACAAAACCACTGATACTGAACATATCGTTTACTATGTTTAGCCAAACACATACAAGTCATACAGATTTTGAAAAATATGAGAGTGATTAAATGAACTATCCCTGTAACACACCTTTTGTACAAAATTGTTTTTGTAACTCATGTGCACGTGCCCCATAGACTTCCATTGCAATATTATTGGAGTGAACACAAATTATTTGTCAAATTTGTTTTTGATGCAAGCCAACAATGAAAATGATTTTTGAATTTCAGTGACATGGACAGAAGAATATGATGCTGTGGCTTTTGTTGTTGTTGTAGTGATAGATGGGAGTTTTTTGTTATGATGGCATCTTGGACCTGAGCTTTATCCAGTCAAGGTCAAGACAACACAACAAGTGATTGACAAAACAATATCATTCTCTTCCCTCCTTCCCTTTGTCTCTCCCACCCCTCCTGCTCTTAGTTTTCACATCATTCGCTCCAAAGACAAGTTTTCAGGGTGTCCTGTGACTGGAATGGTTAGAGGTCTTGTCTTCAAGTCTTTTAGAGGTTTTCAGAATGTGTAGTGGAGCATCACATGTCATCCGGGGTATGAATGTGTGTGCTCTTTGTGTGTCCATCAAGTTTTTTAAGCGCACAGGAAATGGGGTGTTGATGATAGAGTTCTCCCTTGACGACGAGTGGCATTAAGGGCGGGAAGAGTTATCCTCCTTGTGAAAAATAGAGAAGAAGGAAGTATTGGAAGAGAGATCCATCTTTTGTCAGTATTCACAGAAACAGAAGGGTTTGTAAATCTTTTTTTTTTCATTTGCGTCAAATTACACTTTTTACTGAGCTTGTCTTAGTTGTTTGACAGGGATGCGCAAAAAAATCCTATTCCCAGAGATCCCAGTTTTCAACCTTTAGTTAGTGTGTAATGTTTCTGTTAGAGCATAAACGATACCTGCAAAATGCAGACGTTTTGTTAGAAGAGGGACAGCGATGAACAATAGACTTGAAATATGTGAAAACTATGTTTTTTTTTTAATTAGAAACATAACATCCATTGTTAAACACCCAAAAAACATAATAATAATGTTTTTATTACAAACAATAAAATAATGCCTCCTTAAAAACATCTTTGGGTTGTCCACATGTGACCCTGAACCACAAAGCACGGGTGTATCAGTAGCAATAGCCAAGAAAACATTGTATGGGTCAAAATGATCGTTTATTCTTATATGCCAAATATAATTAAGTAAAGGTCATGTTCCATGACAATATTTTGTAAATCTCCTACCTTAAATATATCAAAACTTTATTTTTGTCAGTGGATTCTGCAAAATGGCAGTAAAGACGCCTACAACCTCTACTCGCTGTTTCCCGCTCTTTGGGAATTACCCACTCAAGCTTGGTATCTATATAAAGCTTAGAAATTTCTGCTTTCGGGTTCATCTATTCTTCACAACGAGCTTAAAATCGTTTCATCTCAGTCAAATATTGTCATATCATTCCTAACAAACCATACATCCATGGAAATGTATAAATTGATAGAATTGAGAGAGGTGACCCTTATGACTGGTTTTGTGGTCCAGGGTCACAAATGAATATCTTGACTAGTTTGTCTCAAACAGTGCATGCGTTCCATGGAAGTTGAGTCCATACCATTGCTTTTGCTTGTGCAGTAAACCAAGTGTTAAGTGTCTTCCACTTTAACCTCGTGCATGCGTCTCTTTGCCCTTCTCCTCTCATAATCATCATCATGATTTTTTTTATATCAGCCCGTAACTTCTCCATAGTTCTGTTTAATGGACCATTTTTCTTATATCACAGGAAGCTAATGTCTGGTTGGCGTCTGGTTTACTGTATAAGGCTGTAATGAACGGGCAGGTGCTTAGCGTCTCCTGCGGCTCTGTTTATTGACCGTAACAGAGGTGTGGAAGAGTGCGGTGACCCTGCTCTCTGGGCGAGCCTTAGGGTCCCAGCTAGCATAGTTATGGTAATCTAGTTTTCCTGTCCGCTGTTCATTTATTTCCATGTGTGTCTGGCCGTTCTGAAGTCCCACATCGCCTGAAGAGTGTTGTCTGAGTCGGAGAGCGACTTACATGAGATAATTTCCATGCGACCCTGCAGAAATGCCCCGTTTGACCTGCGAAATCGTTGCTGCAATTGCTCTTCTGTGTCCGTTTTTATAGGTGCACGCTCTCATTCTTTCCCTTCCTTCATTCTCACCTTTTTTGAGCTGTCGTTTTCTTTTTCCGCTCGCCTGTCTTCAGCATCTGGATGGAGTACTGCTTTTTACGCTGGTGGTTGTTTGATGCACCAACCATTTTTAGGGTGTCTATAATTATGGCAAGTAATAATGTAATGTTCATCTTGTGTTTTCAGGCTCTGAGGGCGGAGCTTCAGGAGCGTGAGCAGTTAGTACTCAGCACATTGGACCAGGCACGCATGTTTCTGGCCGATCAGCCAATTGAAGGACCAGAGGAACCACGCAAAAACATGCAGTCCAAAAAAGGTGGGAGACCACTGTATTTTCTTATTATCATTCCAAATGTCTTATCAAAAAAAATTGAGGTGTATAATGTAAATAACTGAGAGAACTGATGTCTCCAAAGCCACGCCTCATGATAATTCAGTACTTTATAAATCACATGGCATAACAATAATAATGAATGTAAACAACTTATTTACAGTACGTTATTTTTCAAACTTCTAGAGGTTTTGTAAGCTTGTTGTTTATGCATCTGAAGTGTGCACAGTTACAGCCGCGGAAAAAAAGACCATTTCAAAATTATTTCAGTTTTTCTAAATGTACTATTTATAGCAGTTATTTATAGGGATGTGTTCAGGTAAAATGATGATTTTGTTTCAACTACCAACAATATTTCAAAATATTAATATTTATTGTATTTGCAAAATGAAAACCGGAGAATCAAGTCAATATAAACATGACATATTTGAGATGTTTTTGAATGTTTTATAAAATTAGCTTTCCTGTAGCTCAGTGGTGAGAGCATGGCGTTAACAACGCCAAGGTCGTGGGCAGATACCAGGGGATTGCAAATACTTGGAAACAGATGTATAGGATAATGCAATGTAAGTCGCTTTTGCGTCTGCCAAATACGTAAATGTAAAAGCCAGCCAATTGGAGTCCAGCAAAGTTGGAAATTCCACTCTTTAAAGACACTAAAATATAACATAGATTTGATTTTATTGTCTCTAGTCACGGTATAATACCCAAAACATTTATGAAAACCTTAAGCTTCAAGTGATGCCCTCTGTGAGGTAGGGGTTGAACAAACTAGTCAACATTAATCCTCTGACGCAACGTTTAAAGCTTAATGTCGACTAGTCGCAGGTCATGTGATTTTGACCCTGTACCTTTAAGAAGAGGCTGTTCCAAGAGAGCATCGCGCGGAAAGTCATTACCATCCCCTTCAGCGGGATTCTGTCACACACAGCCACAAAAGCTTATAGGTAAAGCCTAACGTTACATAGATTTCAGTGCACTGTGCTTCTACATGCAGATCTTTTAATAATATGGGTTATTTTTGTAATTGTTCCCCATTTAACAAAACAAGAAAGTATACAGTATAAATAAAATGTTTCTCATATTGGCTGCTGTGTCACTTAGGTGCTTCATTTGTAAGTCTGCTATGATAAAGCATCTGCTGCACTTTCAGTTGACTTGTTGTAAATGCAAGGGAAGTTTGGCCTGTACACACGCTTCAGATCTGAAGTAACGTTAGGCCGCTGTAGAGATCCACCTGCTGCTCTTTTACTGCATAGAACCACTGCCTCGTTCTTCAAAATAGTTTTATTTTAGTTAATTGTTGTTGGTCTTGTGCAAAAGATGAACAACAGTTTATTTGAATTTGGATACTATATTTTTAGAGGCTATTTTGCGGGGATTCCGCCATTCTCCCACAGCCCACACCCACTCACGAGTGTCTTACTGCCCACACCAATGAAATCCCCGTTGCAAAACATTCATTCCCTCACCTTATTTTATTTATTAATGACGTCATCGACTAGTCGACATCGACGCGACTTATATCACATAATAGTTGACTTCAATAAAATCGAAAGTCGTTGTACCCCTTCTGTGAGGTGAGAGGAACCTTTAGCAGACCAGCTCCCCGACCGATACTCTCATAGGGACGCTCTTTCATGTAAGTGACTCTGATAAATCGGACACTCGCTGTCAACTGAACTGTGGTATCTGATTTCTGGAAAGTTCCACAGTTCTCTAGACACATCCACAGGGACCTGCTTGAAAAGCTAATTTAGGACAAACGTCAGTCATCGCTTAAAAAAAAAAAGAGCGAGCCGTAGATTTTGTGTGTGGGTCGGACTGAATGCCCATGTGAACTGGGTTAATTGGCAGATCAGAGACTGCAGGCGGTTTTCACTTTTCGACTTCCTAAAGCTCTGTGATTTCTGTCTTTCAGAAAACACTAAACTCATCTAGAGGCGTTTTGCTAAGGCGAGCATATCTGTTGCAGATTCTAATTTGTTGGGTTTAGAGATTGGAACAAGGCGTTAAGCATCAATTCATAACACATCCCGCACACAGCATCTCAAATAAAAATCATCATTCTAAGCTTATTGTTGTGAATCAGTGTTACTTGCTCAATAACAGGTATTTACATCACATTTGCATTTGGCAGACGCTTTTATCCAAAGTGACTTAAAATGCATTATACTACTTATTTGTTTCTGAGTATCAGCAATCTCTCGGATCTAACCCATGACCTTGATTTTGCTAGTGCTTGATTTTGATTATCACTGAGCTACAGGAAAAAAGTTTTTACATTTACATTTACATTTAGTCATTCAGCAGACGCTTTTATCGAAAGCGACTTACAAAGAGTTAGGGAGCAACAAGGGATATGTCATACAGGAGCCATAATACATTAGTTGCCAATACAAAGTTTCTGGTTACAACTAAAGCTAGACCACTACCTGTTGAGAGAAAGGGTTAGTTTTTTTTTTATTTTAGTTTTTATTTGTCTGTCAGGTTTTCACAGAAGAGTTGGGTTTTAAGTAGTTTTTATAATGTTGTGAGAGATGTGGTTGACCGGACAGAGTTAGGAAGAAAGTTCCACCAGGAAGAAGTTATGGATTGCAGCTTTAATGTTAGCCCCACACATCAAATGCACATTGACAGGTATTGACATCAGTTTAGAAGGTCAGTAATAACAGATGTAACGCTTTGAGCACTTATAGCAATCTCACATGTTTCCGAACCTTAAAGAGTTTTCTGAATTTCCTTTTTACCTCTTCTATGGGATCAAAGTCCAGAGTCCATCTAGTTGAAAAAATACTCATGTGGTTTGCCTGCAGATCAGAGAGAAAATCACACACAACAACCTTACCTGAAAGTTCACACTAATAAAACATTTGGAAATTGAACCGTATGTAGGCTATACAAACGTTGAGCAATCTGTTCCACTGTTCATAATCAATGAACATACACAAGCCGCTTCAAAATAAGGCCGGCAGTTTCGTTTCAGCTCGTCGTAATTTAATTTTATACCTTTGCACAAACGCTTGAATGGATTTGAATTGTAAATTGATTCTCGCTTGGCTGAAAGAGAAACGCAAGGGTGGAAAATGAGCATTTATAGAATTAAGTCCCGTTTTGTGATGGCAATAAGACCTAAAGTGTCCGCACGCGTCCTCAAAACGTCTGAAAGAGTGATGAAAGAGCAGATGGTGATGCTGTAGCCTTCTCGGACTCCTCAACATCTGCTTCTCTCACTCGCTCTCTCTCTCCCTCTCAGCTCATTAATTTAATTCCCTTATTAGCTCATTAATTCCTTATTTGATACCTTCATGTTGATAAATGTGAGATGCACAATATGGATTTTAGTATTGGAGAGTGTCTGTTGCTCTTTCTATAGTCTAGAAACGTGCTCACCTCTTCACCGTAAGTGCATTTTCCATTGAAAGGTTTTTGAGATAGTGTGCTGTATATTTCCGCACCGTTTGAAAATACCTTGTATTAGGTCACAATCTAATGCAGCATTGCATGTAGCCTTTGTAGATAAGGTAATCCCAGAATGCCTTTTGATAAACTTGGCGTGTCAGAGTTGAGGGAAGTGGGGGGGGGGGTTCGATTTAGTAGTCAGTCCAGTTCAAAAGTATCAGTGGGAAATTGTTTTGTCCAGGGTTTTAAGAACAATGTGGTTTAAAACATAATGTAATATTCATGGGAGAAGCTGATAAGCACTTATCACAAAGCTCATTATGGTGGTTTTAGAATAAAAGTCTTCCCACTCATTTAAAGTAGCCAGTATCTTTTATAAAAAAGCATTAAAAATACATATTGTCGGTGTCCTTCTGAAACTTCTGATGTCCACATTTGCAGTTTATTAGGAAATGGAAAAAAATCTTTTAACTTTAAATTATAAAATTTTGAGTTGTCAAAGTTAACAAGCACATTTTAATACTTTGTATTCAAAACCCAGTGAAAAACATAGAGGATTACTAATAATGATGGTTTATGGTAAACAAATAAATAATCAATAGTGCTGTCAATCGATTTTTTTTTCAGTAATAATTTTGTGTACTTTTTTTTTAAAGCTAGAGAAGTAGAACTGGGATAGGGAGAAATTGTTTTGTTATATATCGTTTTTCAGTTCTGTTATTGTTTACTATTTTCCAGTAATTATGTGTTGCAAAGTTCATGCTTGCAAATTCTATTACAGGATTAAAATAACTAAATAAATTTATTTGGTTTAAAATATGTCCCGTGTTTTAACATCTATATAATTAATTAGCCTACAGGCAAATGAATGATGCATTCATCTGATAAATCATGAAATTTCATCTACAGGAACGTAAATGAAAGTTCATGTTAATGCTTCTAAAAGTAAAAAGCTTTGGTATCGATATTGGCAGTTAGGGATGGGCATTTAAAGCAAAAATTATATTCGAAGATCGATGAGAACCATTCGAAAATTAGTCGAAATTCGCACCCCTCCCCCAAATGCACGCATTTACAGTATTACACACACACAAACGGAGAGAGAATTTTGTACCTGTGGTTCTCTCTCCTATGTGTGCTTTTACTGTGCGTGTGTGTTGCGAGTGTGTTTGCATGTGTGCGTCTATGTCAATGTGTGTAAGTATGTATGCATATTGTGTGTGTGGAGCATTTGTATGTCTGTCTTTTGTTGTTTTCACCTTTTTCTTGTTTTTACAGGTATATGCTTTTAGTTGTTTTTCTTGTATTCAATGTGTCTCATGTACAGCTGCTTTGTAACAATGAAAATTGTAAAAAGCACTATATAAATAAAGTTGAATGAGACCATTTACACTTTAAATCCGTATGACGACACACTGCTTTATGTATTATGGAATAGGCAATCTTACATCGAGCCATACATTAAGATATGTCCTGAAACATTAATATATTAACAACCGAATAACGGCACTTATTAACAGTACGTCGATCAGCATCAACCGCTCATAATGCTAGGACATTTCCTTGTAAAATATGAGCATGCACATTTAAACCAACTAAAAAACTTTGTGATTGATCAATGAAAATATATTTAGGCCATAAAGATTCTAGACCAGACTTTAAACACGTTAAAACATATTAACCGAATGACAGTATTTATTAACAGTCCTGAACAATTTCATTAATAAACCGCTCAAAATGCTTGAATTTCTATAGTCATGAAAAAGTTTCTTCAGTCTGGCAGTGATCGTTTTTCTAGACGTAACAGTAAACTCGGGCTGTACAAACTCCATAAGATTTTTAAATCCCTCTCCTTAGACAAAGCTGATCGGAAGCGTATCCTTAGCGATCATCTTTGTAAATTGTGTGATCTGACCATAAAACTAGCAACTGATTGCTGACCTGTGGATGGATCTGCTGGGTGCTTCGCCCTCAGATGATTGTGCATCGTAGTTGTTGATTGATGATAAGCCAGCTTTGCATTGCAGAGTTTGCACTGTACTTTATTCTCATTCATTTTATTAAAGGACCCCCACACAGAACAAATTTTTGACACAGTCTCAATTTACCGCTTCCGTTATGCCGTGCGGGTCTTCTGTGTGCGTAACTTCGTTAACAAATTTTGTGAGAAAATGTTTTCCTCTATTGTCTCTAGATTGACAGCCTTTAGGTTTAAGGTGCGTCGTTATCGGCAGCGCCGACCTTTGGTTACATGAACACGTTACGCGTGAAAACACAGCGTTTTTTTAAAGATCGCACACACTATTTGAAATTCTATAATTAAATAAACTAATCGAATATTCGAAATTCGTGACTCATCTCTATTGGCAATACTGGACCCGCAATCCTGCAATACTGGTTGTCTCTACCTGCATTTTTCGGGTGTAAATTCGGTGGTAAAATGCGGTTGTCACTCCTGAAATTTAGTGATGTGTGTTTGTGTGTACAGAACGTGATTAAGCACTAAAGGGGGAAGTGACAACCGATTTTAGATGCAGTGTGTAAATGGCCAAATGATGTTAAACTGACTTTTTTCACAAAATCATACCTCATAGCTCAAATTGTAAATCATTTAAAAATTACCCTTGTCCATCGGATTAACCTAAGTAGACCGTTTTCAAGTTATTTTTGACCAATAATGTCATGTCACACCTAAAAAAGGGACTCTGAAATGAGTTTGTTTCTTTGATATTCCAGTCGACCTGACCCCAGAGGAGAAGGCCCAGCAGGTGGCTAAAGCGATCCGTAAGCAGACTGCAGAGGTGGGTGAGCGCTGGGAGAGGCTGATGGGACACATAGGCACATGGGAGGAGCAGGTGGAGAGAGCTTTAGATAAACTTCAGGACATCCAGAGCTCCATGGATCAGCTTGACCTCCGTCTAACACAGGCCGAAGAGCTCAGAACGAGCTGGCAACCAGTGGGAGACCTTCTCATAGATTCTCTACAGGATCACATAGATAAGACAACGGTGAGAGTGCTGCCAACTGATCAAACTGTTCTCGTCTGGGGGTTCTTTTCAACGCAGTTTCTTCAGTCTCATGGTTGAATTTGTATCTCATTGTCAATGTCAAGTCCATATCTAGAGATACTAAAATCGTTTTTCTTCTCCGGTTTGTGTTGCAGGCGTTCCGTGAGGAGATCGCTCCTCTGAAACAAGATGTGCGAGCTGTGAACGATCTGGCAGGTCAACTGGCACCACTGGATGTTCAGCTATCCTCTACCTCTAACCGTCAGCTGGACAACCTCAACATGCGCTGGAAACTACTGCAGGTCTCTACCTACTCGAAACTCTTTCCTGTGCTTCTCTTCTCTCTTTGTCAGCTCACCTGTGTGAGATTTAAGTGGACAGTATCTCTTTACATCACAATGACAGATAGAGGAAGTCTGTGTGTCTGACCATGTGCTGAATTTGTGATGCTTTCACTCCGTCTCTCCTCAGGCGGCTGTTGAGGAGCGGTTGAAGCTCTTACGGGAAGCACACCGGGATTTTGGTCCTTCTTCTCAACATTTCTTATCCAGTGAGTCTGCATGCTGTAGAAGTATTATTTATTGTCAATTCATATTAACAAATGTAAGTTGAATTAAATGAAGTAAAAATAAACCTCATTTCATATGTATTCCTTCAAGTTGTTTGAGCTGGTATAGAGCTTGTTAATCGACATCACTCCACGTTGAATGTTGCGCCATCTGGGAGGATGGCTGATAGTGCATTCAATGCAGTGTTTATTCTTATTTGATTTGGAAATATAACTATAATAGGTCGGTCTTGCTGTGTAAAAAACTGCCATGGTTCTTTCATTTTCGATTTCTCCATATACCAAAGAAAACAAGTAACGGTATGTATCAAAACAATAATAGCAGTGGAGTATTAACCTGTCAAGATGGAGGCGCGACTGCAACAAGCAACGTAGGCCGTGACATCAGCTTCATATTCTCTATTGGTAGCCTAGTAACCAACAGTAAACAAAAAAATACCCGGAAACAGATTAGCCACAAGTTTGCTACGTCAGATTGTATGTGACATGTGTTTACATCACTCTTAACTCACATTAACAAATCAAATGCTTAATCTTAAAGAAGTCGTTCAACTTCAAAATTAAAATTCGGTCATCATTTTCTCACCCACTTGTCATTTCAAACATCTACCTTTATGCATTTGGCAGACGCTTTTATCCAAAGCGACTTGCATTGCATTATCATATACATTTATACTTGGGAATGTGCAATCCCCTGGGATCAAACCCACAACATTACATTGTTAACGCAATAACCTTACCACAGAGCTACAAGAAAGATGATTTGTTTGACTTGACTTGTCCAAATGTTGGTAACAGAACAGCACTGGACCTCATTCACTTCTAATGTGGCCAATGCAAGTGAATTTAAGACAGTTAACAACATTCTTTAAAATATCTTCTTTTGTATTGTACATTTGTATTGTATGTATTGTATTGTATTTATGTATTTGAAGTGTACAACAAATCTATTATAGTTAGTCTGCTGAGAGAGCAGATATATCAGCATAATGCCTCAGTGTCGGGGGGAAATAAAGAGGGTTAGATATCAGTGTTATAAGAGAGATATGCTTAATTAATGTTTCCTTTAACAAGAGCATTAGGATCACATTGAATGCATGCTACTCAAATCAATCTTTCATTATCTGTGTGTCAACAGCTTCTGTACAGATGCCCTGGCAGAGAGCTGTGTCCCAGAATAAAGTGCCGTACTACATCAAGTAAGTGACACGGATCATTGCATTCAATGATCAGTTTACATTCTTACATCTCTTGTCATGTGTTTTCTTGCGGTGCATGTTACAGTTTGGGAGGGACAAAACATAAGTTAAAACAGTTTCTATGTCGCAGTTCTGAGGTAGAATAACTTTCTAAGTTATTCAGGATGGTACACATGTTGCTGCAAACCTACCATTGTTTGGAACTAAATTCTATAATGATGAGACCTGCCAGGGGCAAGAAAGTTAACAAACTGAACTAGTTCTGAACTAGTTAACTGAGTCAGGTTCTCTGCTGTTACTCACATATACAGTGTAAAAAATACTCCTGAAGCCCATCAGATGAAGCAGGATGTTTCCAGAAACTCTCATAGTATCTCTAGGCGATTCGCTCAGTTACCGACACTTCCACTGAAAAAAGTACGAGTTGGATTCTGTGCTTTTGTCTCCTTCACCAAGTGCCCATCAAGCCCAGAGAGACAGGATTAGAGAAAGAGAATGAGGGAGATGGAGATAGTTGTTGCTCACAGAAGCATCCTTAAAATGCAGTTGGAAATGATCCAGAAATGGAGGAGGATGAATGTCAGATGACAAAAACAAAGAATCAGAGAATGGAGACTCGGTGAAGGACAAGTGTTAAACTTCAGCACTTAACCCGTCGCTTTGTGCTACAAACATTAAAGATACAAATCATGCAGATGATGTGATAGCAAAATGTCAAATTCCTATGTCCTGTACTGTATATAAAGGAAAGACCCCGAGTCATATGTAGAAAGACCAAACTATTGGCGCTGTCAAGCGAGTAATCGGGATTAATCTCATCCAAAATAAAAGTTTGTCTTCACATAATCAATGTCTGTGTACTGTGCATAGTAATTTTGTATTAATAAACAGACACATGCATATATTTAAGAAAAAATATAAAAATGAATAAACGTTTATATGAAAATTATACAAAATATCACAGTGGCTCTTTTGACTTGAGTAAACAAACAACAATCCAATGCATAACACAAAAAACACTCGAAACACATAGCAACACCCTGGCAACCGCATGGACAAGCAGCACAAGTGTAAGTCAGTTATGGTTTCACTGAAGTGACAATAACTGCAATACAAAGACCTTTTATTACACAATTATTACAACGCAACTATATAATAAAGATTATTCGGTCAGGATTTTTTATGATAACTACTCAAATTAATATAATATGAATATTAAAATGTTTTGGGGCACCGTCATGGGCACAGAAAAGTAGGTAACATTTTTAATAAACGAGAAGGTCTGTTATTTTACATTTTCTAAGTAAAAGTTAATAGTATGGTGAGAATATGCAGAAATGATATGCAGATTATATATTCTATAATTATAATGTAACTTTTTGTAACAAGAAACAGTTTATGTTCAGAATATAAAAGGAGAGCACAGGAATATTATTACGCAAAATAATATGATACACTAATATATAGTATATATGACTACTAATAAAATATAAATAAACACAAATCCTTTTTACAGAAATGCCCTAGTAGTGACTATCCTAAAACTGTAGTTACCTTTGTGAGGGAACAGAATAAAATATGATTAAACACAACAGAAGGCAGAAGATGTTTTCTTAAACGCATTCGCAGAACGTTTTAACCCTGGAGTTTTGTACTGGCCAGCTGGAGATGCAACTCCTTTACAAAAACAACACAAACATCACAGGAGAAGCTCTATGGGTTTGTGTGAGTGTGTGTTTACGGGAGTGTGTGTGTGTTTGTACGCCTGTGAGGGGCAGCAGGTGTGTTGTGTAAAATGGCCGGCAGCTGAACTTTTCTCTTCTAGCGATCACTCTGACACCACCCATATGCTTGTGCGTATATGAATACACATGAGTTTCACCCTCATCCTGTCATTTTCCCGAAGGAATCACTTTTACACTTCCACCAAACTCTCATTTGAGATGACTCAAAGCACTCTCTGCTCTTCTTCGAGTGTAGATTGCTGTTTTTGAGAAATGCTTAGCTCGCTGTACATTGTGTCTTCTGTGTCTGATTTATCTTGCTCTGAGACGGGGTGAAGAAGCAAAACTCATTGCCTTTTCTGGTTTAAAGCAAATATGTAAATGGAAAAAGGCCTGACATTTCTGAGGTCGAAGGTCAACGTGATTGATGACAGGCTTATTTGCCTGGATTAAGGCATGTGTCAAAACAGGATGATGATGCTCCTGTATAATGGCAAAGATATTAATATTAACAAGATAGGCCACTGCCATTACAATGAATGGGGAGGAATGCAATGCCCAATATGGCCGCTCAAGCGAAGGAAGTCCCGCCTTCCAGTGAAACAAGCCAACCGTCGATCAATATTGACTGACGATTCTCTTGAGCGGGGCTCTCGTGAGGTGCTTGCCAGCCTGTGCGCATGAAAGGTGATTTTTTTTGCGTAATTTAAGTTTAGCAAACCCAAGTTATGGTACAGTTCAAGTCAGGTTAATTATTGATAGCAAATCAATTGTTTAATTGTGATTTTTGCCAGCGATTTAAAAAATGTCTGCCTTCCTTCACTCAAGTAGATAGGACTGTGGACTTGCTGTTAACTGCCCAGAGGCATTGCAAACATGACCACCGAGTGGCACGACTTCCGTAAACGGACATTGATATTGGTCGGCAATATTTATAGGTCGATTTGATCGTTTTATTCGTTGAGGCATGAAAAAAGTTCATGAGTTATTTTGATGACAAAAGTTTGAATAAGTAAGCAAATGATCCATCCATCCATCTTCTTCCGCTTCATCCTGGGCCGGGTCGCGGGGGCAGCAGTCTAAGCCGGGATGCCCAGATTTCCCTCTCCCTAGACACTTCCTCCAGCTCTTCCGGGGGGACACCGAGTCGTTCCCAGGTCATCCGGGAGACATAGTCCCTCCAGCGTGTCCTAGGTCTTCCCCGGGGTCTCCTCCCGTTGGGACATGCCCGGAACACCTTCCCGGGAAGGCGTCCAGGGGGCATCCGGAAAAGTTGCCCGAGCCACCTCAGCTGGCCCCTCTCGATGTGGAGGAGCAGCGGCTCTACTCTGAGCTCCTCCCGAGTGACCGAGCTTCTCACCTATCTCTAAGGGATACCCCAGCCACCCTGCGGAGAAAGCTCATTTCGGCCACCTGTATCCGGGATCTTGTCCTTTCGGTCATGACCCACAGCTCATGACCTTAGGTGAGAGTAGGAACGTAGATTGACCGGTAAATCTCCTTCTTCACGACAGACCGTACAGCAACCGTATTACTGCAGAAGCTTCACCGATTCGTCTGTCAATCTCCCGTTCCATCCTTCCCTCACTCGTGAACAAGACCCCCAGATACTTGAACTCCTCCACTTGAGGCAGGGACTCTCCAACCACCTGAAGTGGGCAAGGCACCCTTTTCCCGACTGAGAACCATGGCCTCGGATTTGGAGGTTCTTATTCTCTTCCCAGCCACTTCACACTCGGCTGCAAACCGTCTCAGCAAATAAGCAAATGATATTGCTCAAATATCGTTTCTCAAAATTGGTATTATAATCAGCCAAAGTAACTCCTCTTCTCCTTCCATCTCTATTTAGACTTTTCTTAAAAGAACCAAAGAACTGTGGGATCAAATTAGTTACAATCTTAATTCTGTGCCATGTTGTAATACTTTGGCATGGCATTGAAAAAAATATTCAATAAAACAAACAAAAAAGGCCTTCAGAAAGTGTGTGTGCAGTTGACTGTATTGTCAAATATGCTCTTTAATCTCTCATCCTCATGTATAAAAATATTTGACGGCATTTTAGAAATTGTGGCTCATCTCCACCTATGTGTCACTAAGTGTAAAAGTCAAACTTAAAGTCAAAATATACTAAAACTACACTTTCAATGCACAATGCATTTAAGGGCATGTTGCAAAATGTACACAGATCAACGGATCAAGTTTTTTTGGAGCGTTTGCAAACAAGCCCAAATTCATGTAAATCAACACCCCTAAAAAAAACCAAAGTGTGAAAACACTTTAAAAGACTCGAAATAAACTCAAATCATACACACACTTTTGCTGACTCAAATCACCAGAAACATTAACGGGAGAGATCAAGGATCAAAGTGTATAAAACTAGAAGGAAATGTGTGTTTTGTATAGAAAGAGATTTTGTTATGATGCCTTACTTGTCAGACGTGCTAGAGGAACACGTGCTGGAGATCAAGGGGGTCTGAAGAGAGAGAATGTGGTGTTTTGTAAGAAGGATATTTCGGTAATTCTAAAGACTGTTTTGTGAATGTAATGAGTTCAGTGCATTGAGTTCATGTTTATTCATAAGAATATGTTTTCAAAAAGAAGCTATGGACTTGAGAGAATGAAAGAGATACCAGGTAATCCAGTGAGAAGCTCTAGGCTCAGAATAAAACACTCTCACATCTGTTAGTGTATGTATATACTGTACTGTATATTTCCCTGCAGATTTAATCTACACTACATAAAAATGAATTAAGGCCGTGTGGAGCGATGTCGTTTCTTTAGTGTGAGATTTTATTGTAATGCCTTCCATGTTTTAGCGGTTTAATCCTAAAGATACATTTACTAGTTGTTGATCAGTGTTGGGTAAATTACTCTGAAAAAGTAATTAATTACTAGTTACTCATTACATATTCAATGGTGTAATTAGATTACTGTCCAAATTACTCCGTCCAAAAAGTATTTAGTTACTCATTACTAATTACTTTCTATATCCTACATCAACCTTGATTAGTTAAGTGATTTAAGAATATACATGAAACGGCTTATTGAATTCATTAAAATTATATGATTAACTGACCAAAGTATTACAAATGTGAGAATTATACATTAAATCACAGATTTTAAAGTAAGACTTTGAATTTTGAAGTCAATAACACTATTGCACACGCATATATTTCACAAAGTATTTAGTTTAATTACATCAAAAGTAACTGTATTTAAATTACAGAAAACATATGAGTAATCCCTTACTTTACTTTTTCAAGGGAAAAGTAATTAAATTACAGTAACTAATTACTTAGTTACTAGTTACACCCAACACTGTTGTTGATCATAATTGTTCAAATGAATAAGAATCCAAATTCTCAAATAACTTAGAAAGTTTTCATAAATATCATCTTAAAATAAAGATGGAAATTTATCTTAAAATGCATTTGGTTGTTTCACATGCGACGTGTATTGTATTGAGCCAGAATCATAATTTTGATGTTGACTTGCCATTAAGGAACATTTATATTGATACAATAATGATAAGATCTAGCTGCATTACTTTAACTTTCATTATTAAAAACTGAGTGCTTTTTACATTATTCTGATCTGACAAATTTTATGGCGTAGTAACACACATAAGGAATTATGATAAGTATAGTTTTTGCTAAACTATAGCTTGCTAAAATTTTTCCTAACATGTGATCGTAAATGCCGTTTAACACATCAAATTCTATATAAGAATGGAAGGTGCTTGTTACTCACAAAGTTGATTGTATAGATAAACATCAAGATATTGTTCTCAGATTGATTGTTTCTGTATATCTTTTCAAATACCAAAAATGCAATATCTAAAATGATTTTATGTGTTTACTTATTTCTATATCTAATGTTTCTCTGCAATGCATTTTTTTTTGTTTTTTTAAGAGTAAAGTGAGTACAGATGCTACTTTCCTCACTCTTAACAGAACTGTTTGGTAGAAGTCACTAATGAGGTTGTGTTGTACCTCAGCAGGTGGTTGTTGATGTAGACGGCGTGCAGCGAGGCAGCTCGCTGGCGTTCAGGACAGACTCTTGGTGTAGGGTTGATAACACTTCTGCTCGGATCTGTTGCTGGAGAGCAGTGGTGTGTTGAAGAGAAGATAGCAGCCTAGGTGCTTTATTTCTGCTGATGGCTGTAACCAGCTCAATTACCGCCCGTAGCACAATCTGTCCAGACGCTCCTGAATGCTTCCGTCCTCAGTGATCCTGCTGAAAATCACATTATGGGACACAATGATGGTCTGCGGCCGTCTCGTTTTGGCCCACCTTCAGGGACCATCAAGGTCTATTTAAAGCTCCATGTGTCTGTGGAATTACAGTGTGTCTACCTGAGACGGTTTGAGCCTTTCGGCGAGGCTATCGGACCTCTCGTCAATGTGTGAATGAGTCATAAATGAGATGATGAGATACACATAAACACCTGCTGACAAACTCAGCCTCTATCTCCTGAATTGGAAACCAGAAAGACATTCTTGTAAATGTACTTTTACTGAGAAAACATTTTAAATGGTTCTTGACTCACCACTGAAATGCTCTTCTTAAGTGTTCTCAGTGGTTACCATGATGTTGCTGCCGGTGAATAGTGTTATGGATGGGATATTTTCAGTCAAAACATGAAATAGAAATACTAATAGAATTTTTGAATTTGTGAATTAAAGTGTACAAACCAGAAGCAATAACACCCAACAAATGAAGAAGGGGTCGCTCCTTATAGACCACAATATGGTTTGTTTAGTTCAATTTTTATTAAAGTGGAATATGGACCATTATGGATGTGGCAGTTCACTTACCTGACCATGGAAAGTTTTGCTTTAAAAACAAAAAAATTGCTTTAAAAATGTTTGGGATTTATTACATTTTAAGGTTAAAACGTGTTTGGAATTGGCCAAATCTGATCGCTTAAAAAAAAGCTACATGATTTAAAGATATCATTCATGTTCTATAGCACAACAAGGCTAGCGAGACAATTGTTCCATTTATTTCTCATCCATCTCAGTCATTCACACACGCCCCTCCAAAACCTGTTTGCGTCCAAAATAGCATTGCTCTCACACAAACACACACCCACACAACAGACAGATGAAGTTATATGGGTGTACCGAGTCCAATTGACCCTCTCTGTTCTCTCCTCTAGTCATCTGAACCAGTCCACATGCTGGGACCATCCCAAGATGACCGAGCTCTATCATTCCCTTTGTAAGTGTCACACAAACACAGAGATTCACATCTCATCAGCCCTTAGAGAAGAGCTGAAAGCGCCTCATACCTCACTCAAATACACAGCTGAATAAATATTGGACAGCACCTCTCCAAAGTGAAGGTTTGCGTCTGTCTCTGTAAGGCTCTCCGGAGACATCACACACATATGAATCTCACAAAAAACACTTCTCACCTCTAAATAACTTTTCACCTCATATACTGTAGCTTTTTTATGACATTTTATTCGATTTTTCTCTTAAAATTTCTAATATTTTAAGCTGAATCTCTTATATACGGGTTTAAAACAATCTTATAAATATCAGCAGCCGATACATTGCCGTATGATCAAGTATGAAGTTTTGTTTGCATGCTCATGTTTCTTACGTTCAATTTATGTCTGTTTCTATCCAGCTGACCTCAACAATGTAAGATTCTCTGCATATAGAACGGCCATGAAGATCCGGCGGCTACAGAAAGCACTCTGCTGTAAGTGTGTGTGTATGTCTTTAATGATTAGAGCTGCATCAGTGCCTGTCCTCACTCCATCGGCTCAATTAACTCTGAGAGACCCAATTAAAAGCACTGTGTGCGTGCGCGTGTGTGTGTGTGTGTGTGTGTGTGTGTGTGAGGTATCTTTCCCTGTCTCCATGCCTCATCTCTCATGTCCTGCTCATTTGCATGCCTGTTTGTCTTTTTGTGTAGTTAATTGGTCTAATTAAAATAGTGTAAACAGAACTCAATGTCTCGCATTGTCAAAGATGAAAGTGTTTATCGTCCGGAAATGTACAAGTGTCTTATGAGAAACAACATGATAAAGTGACAAGCGGTAAATCTAGTTGGTTCATAATGTTTTTGCCCTAACCGGCAGCGACAGTGAACGGGTGATACGGAGCTCCACCCACTGGTCCAGATCAGGAATCAAACACGCCTAATGTGTGACTTAAATTTCTTAAGGATTTATTGACAGAAATGCAATGTTATAAACATAACTATGTCTTTAGAGCTGTCAAAACACCTTACAAAATGAAGCGTTATGTTTCTATTATCTTAGATTTAGCTATTTCTATCTAAATACATCGCGGGTTGATGTTCATACTTTACAAATACGTTATATGTGACCCTGGACAACAAATCTTATGGGTACATTTTTCAAAATCAATATTTGTACATATTTTGAAAGCTGAACAATTAAGCTTTTTATTGATGTATAGGTTGTTAGGATATGATAATATCTGCGGGAGATATAACTGTTTAAATCTCTGGAATCTGAGGGTGCAAAGAATCAAAATATTGAGAAAATTGCCTTTGAAGTTGTAGATAAGAGGCACTGTTACTGGTCATCCACTCACAAAAATAAAGTTTTGATATATTTAGGGCAGGAAATTTACAAAATATCTTCATGGAACATGATCTTTATTTAATATCCTAATAATTTTTGGCATAAAAGAAAAATTGATTATTTTGACCCATACAATGTAATTTTGGCTTTAACTTAAAATGTTCCCGTTCTACTTAAGACTGGTTTTGTGATCCAGGGTCACATAGCATTCGACAAATAAGTGAAAACGCGACGAGATCTTAGTCCTGCGTCAGCCTGTGGAGTGAGCCACTGGTTACCATTTGCCAATTTTCCCCTAGATGCCGCTAAATTTCATACACCGGACCTTTGAACATCTACTCTTATTGATTGTGATTTCCTCATATGTGGAATATTAAAAGGCTGAAAAAAGTTTTTAGCTGTATTGTGCTGCTGTATGAGCATTTTGCTTTCCAGAAATGGTCTGTTATTGATCTGTGTATCTGTCTCTCAGTGGATCTGTTGGATCTGAATGTGGCTCAGTCGATGTTCCAGCAGCATAAATTGACTGTAAACTCACAGCAACTGACGGTTCCTGAGGTCATCAACTGTTTGACGTCCATCTATGACGGTTTGGAGCAGGAACACAAAGATCTGGTCAATGTCCCACTGTGTGTGGACATGTGTCTGAACTGGCTGCTCAACGTCTATGACACGTATGCATTACACATGCTACATGACTGACTGATCGTGACATTTATCATGATATTTAGCGTCCACTCGTGTCTTTTTAACCTTTTAACCTTTATTTTAAATAATTTTGTTCGTCAAATTATTGTATTGCCATTTAGGTTTAAACATTTTTATTTAAGTTTTTCTTTTAGTTTAGTTCCAATTTGTTTATTTTTATTTATTTATTTTATTCCTTTTTATGTTATATATACATTTTCCAGTTAGTTTTAGTGCCTCAACTTATTTAAGTTTATTGCAGTTAATGCAACTAATTTTGATTTAGTTTACATGCTTTTTAAATAATAATTAGACCAGATGTTTATTTCTTTTAACATAAATGTTTTAATATATAATAGTTTTAGCTAACAAAATAACCATTATTCATTAGAGCGTCATTAGACACAGTGTCATCTCACTACTGTCTGTTTCTCATGATGTGTTTTGAATGTCACAGGGGTCGCAGTGGGAAGATTCGAGTTCTATCGATGAAGATTGGCCTTCTTTCGCTTTGCAAGGGTCACCTGGAGGAGAAGTACAAATGTAAGCTCTAACATATACCCAACCAACACTCACAGCATTGTGTCCTAACCAGGCACGACATGAGAACGTTGGGTGACAAATCAGATTTTCGTCCAGACCCACTGTCAGGGTTGCCAGGTTGTTGTAACAAAGCCTGCCCAATGTAACACATTAGACACTTTAATCAATGAAAATAACTGTATAGCAACAATCATTGACATATATTTACATAAATAAAATTATCTTACCTCCAGATTTACAGCTGATGAACAAAATCCTTCAGGAATGGCGGTTATCTTTTTTTAGAACTATTTGAAATAACTATTTACAGATTTATAGTCTGATTCAGTTAAATTATTGTTAGAATATACATTTGGTGGAGTACATTAGTTCAATACTCTAATTTAGGTTAACTATAAGTTATGAATTTGTTAAATTTCAACCCGCGGAATCCGTTTGCATGTAGCGCTATTCTGCTGGAAAACCACAGAGTTGGCAACCCTGCCAGCTGTGCTTGCACTGAGAGAAAGATTGATGGCCACTTTATCGGCTGTAATTTCCCAAACATTTTCAAATGTGAGATTTCAATATATTTAATACAAGTATCAAGCCATGAACCCAACCAGTCAGAGCGGAGATAAATCTCATAACATGTTTTGAAGCAATAAACGGCTTAACATTTTTGCCTAGAAAGGAATTTAAGTATGCAATTTTGCAGTGAATGAACTTCACATTCCATCAATCATTGTGAGTCGTGATTAATAATCCTACAATATGTAAAGGATAATCCACGGTGAGCCGTGCATTAAAGGATTTTTATGCACGATGTAAACGCATATAAGCAACCTCTGCGAAGTGCATTAAATAATGCACGGCTAGCCGTGGATTATCCCGCTTATATGGTCATTTGCCAAGTGAATGCTATTATTGATGTTAACAGTATCATATTGATGAGACAACAATAACAGCTTTCAATTGGCATGTTTAATGCACACCTTTCAGCCAATCAGATTGGAGTATTCAAAAAGACCACAGTCATTGACAAATGAAGTGAAAACCTTTTCTTGATTAACTTTGTGACAAATACATTATTTCATCCGCAATGTTTCATGAAATCCTTCTTCTGAGCTGTTCCAATGTAACAGTTCAGTAAATTCTCATTATTTGCTCCTTTACAGGATTATGGGTAGTGTGGTTCTTTGTTGGGATTTTAGCGTTATGTTGTTTTTAATAATGAAGCTGAAATCACACTGACTGCTGAGCGACTTTTACAAAATAATTTGCGATTGTCACACCTTTTAGCTGACAGTGAGGCTCGGCACTACTTGACACTGGAAAAGACCATTATTTCGGCGGGCCTGTTGGTGATGGTTAAGGTCAATGAAATGTCAGATCGTAGGAATGTAGACTGAAAAAATTGTGTTTTCGCTTCAAGGCATTATTAGATCTTAACCACAAATCCGGAATGTAACCCGCTTTAATTTGCTTGTTTGTGAATCACCACAAATCCCATGATGCCCTTCTCTCTGCTGTTGTCTTGTTTTTGTTTCTAAAAGCACAGTAGTCTGACTGCACTCCCATGATGCACCTCAGCACATAATTGGGCATTTTGCTCTTTTAGGTTGTGACTCACCTCAGGAGCTTTGAGTCTTTGTTCCTAATGAAGAGTACACAAATCCTTGCGCTGGTTAGTCTAAAAGCAACGCCGGCGAGTCTTCTCCATGTCTGAAGCACCACAGAGACAGACAAAAACATCCCATCTCAGTATTGAGAAGGAGAACATATTTTTTCCATTCTCATTGAGCAGTTTGAGGGTCACTCTCACGGGTCACGACTTTGTAAAGTAGCTGATATGGACAGACTCACGGCCGTTTGAGTTTGTTTATTGACCTTGAGTCTTGACACAGCAGTGAAATCTCACACAGTTACTGCAACTTTAGCTGTCTGCGTGTTTGTGTCAGAGTTTATTGAAGCGCCAGAAGGGTCTTTGGTTCAGAACGGATGGGTCACATTTAAAACTATGGCCGACTCTGCTCTTGTTGTTTTGATCAAGGTCATTTCTGTCCCCAAGCTTAAATCAAATCAGAAAGAAAGAGTGTGTCAGGGATTATGCACATAAAAGCACTCTCTGAAGTGTTCTTTACTTAACCCTGTCTGTCTATATCTATAGCTCTATATCTGTCTGTCTGTGTTTCTATATTTGTCTCTGTCTCTCTATATCTGTCTGTCTCTTGAATGGACTGTACTCATGTGTTTCTGTTTGTCTGTCTCAGGTTTGTTTAATCAGGTGTCTTCAGCGGGCGATACATGTGACCAAAGGCAGTTGGGTCTTCTGCTGCATGATGCCATTCAGATCCCTCGGCAGCTGGGTGAGGTGGCGGCCTTTGGCGGGAGCAACATCGAGCCCAGCGTCCGCAGCTGCTTCCAGCATGTACGTGGACACACACACAAATGCAACAATGACTGATCACAGGCTGTGTGTTTTACCCTGATATGGCTTGTGTTTATGAGGGTATGACAGATGTCTTATTCCCCTATAAAGCAATTGGTGAGTTACTGAACCGGTTTGCTTGCGATATCCTTATAGTACCTCACACCAGGTGTGTGTGTGTGTGTTTTAATGGTGTTGTCAGCATGAGCGTTTACATTTTTGTCCTCCAGTCATTTTTTTTCCTGTGTAAATACTACAGCACTTATAAATGGCGGCTATAAATATTCACTTTACAGATTAAGATTGTTACATCATTGAAGCGTTTTCTGGTTGATGGGGTTTTTTTCTAAGCGCTTTTACGTCTGTTCTTACGTTCCATCTGTCTCACTGCCTATCTGTCTTTGTGTCTCCGTTTTACCTCATATGTCAGTCTTTCTTTCTGTCATGGTCTGTTTGTCTGTGAATCTGTCTGTATCTCTGCCCACCTGTCATCCTGTCCATCTCTCCATCTGTCTGTCCGATTTTGGCTTTTCATATTTTCTCTGATAGACTCTCGGTTTCTTTCAGTCTGTGTTACATCTCTCTTCACCAAACAGAGACTTTATGATGACAGTCACGTATAAACAAGTCAGGGTGGAAAGATGATCAGAGAAAAATAGCCTATCAGAACTGACATACTGGAAGAGGAAGTGGCCTAAAAAATGGAGGAAATGAAGGATAGGTGTCATTATTAATCACATGAGAGATGAGAGCTATCCAGTGAAAAGACAGACAGACAGCACAGGTGTCAAACCTGCAGTCGTTTACGACTGCCTGTCACAGCTGAAAGACTGATGGATTCACACAAACATTCGGTGCTTGAGGGCTCCTGATAGTGTTGATGTGTTTGGTGCTGTCAGAGGACAGAGCTGACATCATAGTTATGACATCACAGCCTAAATACAGCTCAAACCTCAAGACACCCATTGTCTTAAAGACCATATGTGTGTGTCTCTCAATGCTAAGTGGCATTTAAAGACTTTAAACCCATCGGTACATTCAGATCACTGCCAAAAAATGTTTTGCTGTTGGGGACGGTAGATGACTTCCTGCCAAAATCTGTTTTTATTGCCTTGTTATTTTTTCGTGATTATCTTTGTTGTTTGCAAAAAATGTTATGATCAGCGTTTGTGTGTTTGTTTACCACATTATTAAAGGAGCGGTTCACCTTCAAAATGAAATTCCCATCATAGTTTACCCACCCTCTTGTCATTTCAAACCTATATGGGGAGATTCACACTTTGGTGTCTTAAACCGCGTGGAAAACGTGAGCCAAGTTGCTTTTTTCTAGTCAAATGACCCGCGGCAATCTTTAAAATTGAACAATTTTTATCTCGATGCGCAATATGTGCACGCTGCACCATATGCGCTTCACGACCACGCCGCTCCCTATTTGTCTACATTTAAAATAACACACTTGCACCCAAAAGACTCGAAATGTGAATCACCCCTATGACTTTCTTTCTTCAGCAGAACCCAACAGAAGATATTTTGAGAAATGCTGTTTACATCCCCCCATTGGCTTGCATTGGTTACAATAGAAGTGAATGGGGTCCAGTGCTGTTCTGTTACCACATTTTTCTAAATATCGTCTCGTGTACTTGAAACAAAACGTTTACATTATAGGATGTAGAGTTATGTCCATATTTTTATGTTGGCTGTTAAATCCAATCCGTGGAGCAGTCAACAAATTACTGGTTTCAATGTATATAATGTTTTTGTTTTGTGATATTAATTTGGTGTCTTTAATCTCTTGTTTTAGAGTTAATAATTATTATCGTCATGTTTGTAGTTAAAACTATGTTAAAGTTAAGTTTTTGAATTTTTGTGGTGGACCTATGCAGTCACATTAAGAAGGTTTGATTAAACCTTAAATTTTGTCAATTTTATATTAAGTTATATGTACAACAACAGAATTTTATTTTAATTTCTGTTTTATTTTAAAAGTTAGTTCAAATTATTGTGAATGTTTTAAATATTGTGGTATCATGTTTTACAGCATGAGCTAAGTGTGTCCCCTGAGCATCAGACATACAGTATTTATAGGGATCAAAACTAAATTATTTGAGAAAATAATGTCTTTGTCTCGAATCAGATTATTTTCAGATCACTAAAATTACCTTTGTTAAAAATCACCCGCTTAGAATGACATCACTGAAATTTTCTGAATGCTTTATCATCTTTGTAATATTTATGAGGCTGTTCTGTCTCTATAAGAGCAGATGTGAGTGACGCCATCAATAAAGATGTCCTAGTAGGAAATGTTCAAGCTATCATCTTGATTTCAGACGTGCCGCATTCTTTTATGAGTTAATCTCTCCTGTTGTTTGTAGACTTCATCCTCCTCTTATTGGTTGTTTGTTTTTACCCTCTCTTCAGGTGACCAATAAGGTTGAGCTGGAGCCGAGGCAGTTTATTGATTGGATGAGGCTAGAGCCGCAGTCCATGGTGTGGCTTCCTGTCCTGCACAGAGTGGGCGCAGCGGAAACGGCCAAACATCAGGCCAAGTGTAATATCTGTAAAGAGTTTCCCATCGTTGGCTTCAGGTATACACATATAAACACACACGACCAGTTAAACATACTTGTTTGGACACACTTAAACCTTTTCACTTGAAGGTTTATGAAATAATACTTCCGTCTAAATAATACGTTATTTAATGGTGAAAGTGTTTTTATAGGTTTGGTCATAATATAACAATTTATTAAATAATAATAATATAATATAAACATAATATAACTAACCTGTTAAAGTCCCTGTGAACCGGAAGTTGCGATCGTTTATACTTCCATATTTTGACGCATTTCCGAATGAAATGAGAGAAAAACAGTGGCTGTGGCTTTCTCTGCGACTTGATTGGATGTATAATAACAGCCTTGTATTTTTAAATGGAACTGGCAGCAGACTGACAGTTGAAGGGAGGAGTTAACAGATGCTCCGCCCAAGCCGTCTGAAATACCTCATCAAAGTGCATTTTCAGATTTTGACTGAAGATTATGAGGACACACAAATTTTAAAAAGAGAATGACCCACATTGATAAACTATTTTCAATAAATGCTGTTATCATCTTTACGCAGTTATCTTTTCATCAGTTGATGTCAAATTGATGTTGAACATTTACCACAAAGTCGTGCCAGACAACTCAAATTTCGCATGATGATTTAAAGCTTACAATTGTAAATCAGGGTGAAGTAAGCAGATTGCTTTCTTTATCAACTAGCTAAATGACAACATTTTGTTTGTTTTGAACGAAAAACGAATTTCAGCTTTAATATTGTTGTAGCTGTAGCTGCAGGCAGATTTCTAAGGTGTAATCTTTAGAGATCTGTGGTGGATTTAAGTTGCATGCAAACACACACACATACACACACACACACACACAGGTTTGCGTACGGCTGTCAGGGAGCGGAAAGGTTAGATTCACTCTTGAGGCCCAACATTCATCCAAATGTCAGGATCTGATAGCACATGCTAAATAAGAGCATGAGAGACGGGATCGTAGGAGTTACTGATCAGATGTGTGTCCTCTGGCACTTTCAAAGTTCACATCTAAACTAGAGCTACCAAAGTTCATGTTTTAACATTTAAAATTCATTCAACATGTTTAAATAGGCCAGTATCTTTTACTAGTTCACTAAAGGTAAATTAGTAAAAGAAAATACAAAAATCTAATTTTATGATAATTCAATCACCCACATGTCAAATAAGGTGTCTGTGTTTTTATCTCTTCTGTCGAAAACAAATAGTGGCTTCTGAGGAAAGCTTAATGATGAACTACTCCTTTAAGGACCTAATTTAATTTTTAGCTTGTTCTAAAGAAAACAAAGTAAATGTTTTAGGTCACTTTGCTTGTCAAGGAAATGTATCTTGATTTAAGAGTTTTTAGATATTTGTACTAGAAAACAAAACAAAATGCTTAGTAAGAAATTTGAATCTTCATTTTTTTTCCCATTGTGTGATAAGTGATGTGTCACACGTCATCATTTGTCTCCATTGAGTATTTTAAGCAGTCACAGTCTGATCTTGAAGGTGTGCTGACCTTTTCAAATGTCACACGTACATGCATACATAAAGATTGTGTATTGCAGTTAGGGACCTGTCGCTCTCCGTATTAAGACGCTTGTGCTAAGTTACACAACAGACCCCCAGCATCCCCCGAGAACCGATCGCGTCACAGCAGACCATCGTGTTTTCAGAGTGGAGATTCAATCGGACGTTTGACAGAAGAGATACAGACTGTGTTTTGTCAGTGATGAATAACGAGGACGACTAAACACAACACGAGCGAGAAACGGAGGAAATGAACGTCAGAGTTAATCAAACAGGACTCAACTCTCTTAAAGGAGAGCATATCTGGAGATGTATTTCTGAAAGATTGATGAATTCACTTAGCAAGAGACAAAATTTGTGTAGATAGTTTAACATATCGATAGTAAAAAAATAATAAATAAATAAAGCAAAAAGCCGAAAATGGCTGTGCCTTATGTGAATCTCACAGTCAGAACCGCCACTAGTCAACTAAATCTGTCTGCAAATATTAAAAAAGTTTAAAAACTTAGCAAACAAAGTTTGCTCATTGTGTTTGTACAGTATTTTGGTCGTTTTCAACTATTTTGCCTGAATTTCAAGCTAAATCAATTTACCTGCCTCTCCCAAAAACACATAACAAGGGATTATAACCAAATTTCCAATGGCCTGATTTATTAAAAGACACAGAGTTCTCAGCAGGGGCCTCAGACAGAGCTGAAACCACAGCCGAAAGGAGGCCGTTTCAGAAACACAGCACATTTAACTGTCATAACATTTCATTTATGCAGCAGGGAGGTGAAAATATTATTCTCTGGAGGGATGAAATTCAATGAATTTGCATTTCACGGAGACAAAAGCAACCAAAAAACAAACAAACACAAACAGTTCTGCTCCGGTCTATAGTGGATTTACATTTTAATGAAGAAAATCTGCTGAATAACAATAGTTTTAAGCATTGTGTTAATTGTGTTGTTGAATAAAACGGGATGTAATTTGAGCGAGAGGGTTTTGAAATGTTGTGAGTGACAGACAGGTTTAATAAAGTTGAATGTAGTTTGGCAGAATGTCACGTGCATGATATTATTCTTAGTTTTATCCAATTATCTATACATGCTATAAAAATCACAATGCACAATGATACACGGTTTTATGTCTTGCTTTCAAAGGAATTTTGTGATTTTGCTTAAAACAAGAAATTGCTTTGACAGTAGTGTTTTTTTAAAAAACAAGTTTGTTTTTCTACCCTTTATTTTTTATTGTTCTTGTTTTAAGCATAAACGTAGCAAAATTATTTTAGATTTCTTTGAAATTAGAACATAAATGCTTTTGCAGGAGAATACATATATAGTCAGGATTGCTTAAATAACTGTGTTAACGACACAACACAAAAGAATGAGCAAGCATGGTTTTCGATGTTATGTTAACATGGATTACTTGTTTTCTTCATTGGGACACTGATACATGTAATAAATGTTGGCATGGTTCTCTGTTTGATACAAGTCAATTATCTGTTAAAAATACTCAAACAGTAAGTCTATATGATACCCGTTGTATATTTATTCCAAGATGTCTAAAGCATTATTAAAGTTTTGCGCGAGGGACAGAAGGATGTTGAAAGTAAGGCTATGTTCACATTTGGCTTCTTTTTTAAGCGACCAGCGTCTGTTTTATGTTATAAAGTTTTACATTATAATCCTATGTCGTAAACAGTGAGTGCTTTTTTTGCAGCTCAGGGCGTCATTTCAAATAAAAGCTAAACTTTTCTGAAAAAAAACACTAAAGTTAAGCGCCTTTTTCACAGCTAACCAATGACAAGCGAGTAGCGAGACCTGTCTTTCCATAACAGCATGTAAGGAAGGTGATTGGTCGTGCAGGATCAAGCTTAGAAAAATAGTGCCGAAACCTCGGTTGGAGCATAGTTTTGTGTAAAATAAAGTTTAATTTCCCCTTTCAATAACTTTTTATTGGAATTCTAGCGAGAAATTAGTATTGCATTAAATATGTGATTGGTTATTGCAAAGACGCTCTCTGTTTATAATTCAAATAGAATTCTGTTATGCTGTCTATGAAGACTGACTGAATCTGTTTCTCTGAGCTGCCCTCCTGCACAAACGCTGCCTCAGAAGTCATTGCCTGATTGACAGCAAAGCAAAAAGTCGGCTGCTGTTGTTATAGCAACAAATGACGCCCTCGGCTGCTCTGTGTAAACACAATGCAAACCTTTTTCATGTCAAAAAAGAACCTAAATGTGAACATAGCCTTAGTCCTTCTCAGCCACTGTTCTTCAGTGTTTAACAGCTTAAATCAAACACACCTGAAGCAGCTGATTAAGGTTTACAAGATAACTCAAAAATAACAGGCCGGTGGGTTTGATTAGTGTTGGAGTTTGAGCCCCCTCCCCCCCGGAACCCCTGATTTAACATCTGGCCTACTTATTCTGATTTGCCAGACGGATGTTTTTATCCACCAAATGATTGTCAGTGCTTTATAGCAACAAACATCACTCTTTTTCTCTCTCCGCAGATATCGTAGTCTGAAGCATTTCAACTACGACGTGTGTCAGAGTTGTTTCTTCTCTGGTCGTACAGCGAAGGGTCATAAACTGACCTACCCCATGGTGGAATACTGCACACCGGTGAGTTAAAATAGTAATGCTTGAACCCAAACCCAATCCCAAACCTGCATGAAAGAAAACATATGTACTTGTTCTGTTACAAAGTTATGGTGGGCAACGTCGTAGTATGTGTTCAAAACAAGGAATGTTACAAATCTTAGAATTATGCTGCCTACTGCAACACTCGAGAGCTCTCGTAAAATGCTGGGAACCGAGAAGATGCGTTTAATTTGTTTGACTCTCAGTTCCAGTAGTCACTGTAGTGTGTGTTGTCGCTGAGTAATAAGCTTACCGTGTGAGAGAAATGGCTCTGGTTAGTTTGCCGTCCATGGCTTCAGGTGAGTCAGAGAGTAGTTAAAACTCAGAGGCGCTCGATCTATTAGTATCACCGGCAGGCATTCCCGTCACCTTCACAACATGAACCGCATGCAACTGGAAATTGAAGGTGTTCCACATCTGTATTTCAGAGCGTGAAATTGAAAAGGGATCACCGTGATCGATCAGCGCGACAGAGGTTCACTAGTTAAACAATTTTCCTTTAGCTCTTCAATGCTCCATGCACAAATTCAGAGGAATTAGACTGAATAATAATATGAGTTGAAAGCAGTTTCACGTCGAGCGCCGGCACTTGAGCAGAAAGAGCCTCTTGGCTTGATTGATTAATCACGCAGCTTTGCAAGAACAGTCAATTTCTTCTATTGAGGCAGAAGCGTGTCTTTTATAGCTCATCTATCGAAGGTTGTTCACTCGTACAGTGATTAGCAGCCACCAAGTGACCAAAAGACATTTTTTTTCGAAAAGAGATTTCTTTATTGAATTATATTATTACAGACCCTATAATGTCAAAACCGTCAATCAGAATCAAGTATTCCATGTTATAATAGTAAGTAACTGGTTTCTGGAGCCCACCAGTGCCATTTACCAGCAAAGCATCAAGTGTGTTATGTGTTACCATCTGTATCTCCTCTTTTCTTCACCATCAGGTTATTTGTTTTCCATACTATTTGGATACCGTTTAGAAAATAAGCCTTAATCTTTAATTCACGAGTATTGATAGAGATTTATCATGTGAAGAAAATGCTTTTCATGTCCAGACAAACCAACAATTTCCATGAATCCCGCTTTTCAGACACATGGACGATCAACGCTTCTGCCGTAAAGATTTACTTTCATTTCAGCAGCAAATATTGTCATCGGCATTCGGAGAGCAGTATTGAAGATCAATATTGAACAGAATATGTTTTTGTGGCCCTCAAAAGGGCTGTTACACAGTTATTGCTTTTCTTTGTGGTGATATTGCTTTTTGTTTTGCTGATATTGTTTTTATTAGTTGAACAGATGTTCCTATAGCATTCAGCCGAGTTAATTTCTTTTGAAAGAAAAACTTCACACAGACGTTGAAATTATGTGTCATTTATTCGACCTCATGTCGATAGATGTTTCCATACAATGAGTCACATTTATTAAACATGAGCATAACAAATTTCTGTCACATTCAGTTCAATGTGAAAGTTATGATTGATTTAACACATGAATGAGGCTTGTCGAATTTAAAGTATAAAGCAGGTCAATAAATGATGGCAATGTTTAAAAAAACGTAATGCCGTGTTCACACCAAAAGCGAAGCATCGCATTCCTCACTCTAGATTACTCGCAGGATTACTTCTTTTTCTTTGCGTGAGTGACGCAAAAAACAATGCGCAACGGCGAGGGTCTCTTCGTGTCCAGATGTGTCATACCGGCTCTACTGATTTTGCCAAGTGGTTGATGTCCTTAAGGACCCCCTTATTTGGGTCTATTCACGTCTTTACATTGACTTTGGATGTAATTTATTTACGCAAATAGTTCAATTCACGTTTGATGTCAACACAGCATAAGACTCACTATAGTATTTACTTTAAGCAACAATCCATAACCTAATCCATAGCGTCTTTATCACCATCTATGTGTGAAAGGTTACTCAACATGCTCAAAATGACATTTAGTCATTATTAACTAAACTTATTTTTGTTTATTTTCAATAAACAAATTAAGCAATTTAAGCATGTAAATGTTTTTTTTTTGCGTCACTCACGCAAATAAAAACAAGTCATCCCGCGAGTAACCTAGAGCGAGGAATGCGATGCGTCACCTTTGGTGTAAACAGAGCATTATGGTTTTTATGACCTGGTTTAGACTTAAAATTTGACAGACCTTATTCATGAAGGTATATTAGTGCGTAAAATCATTCATGCCTGCCTTGAAACTGCCAAAATTAAATGTTGAGATTTGTCTCAATAATATTTCAGTGAGTGTCATGTATACTCTACATACTTTACCTGACTTGTGTGTTTTGTTGCTCTTTGGATTTTGAGAGTTTAGTAAAGCAAATAGTTGAAGACAGCAGCCGTCTGTGCTGCATGAGCCGCTCAAATCCTCATTTTTGGTTAGTTTCTCTCTCTGCAGAAGAGTTTTTTTGTGTGGAATATATGAGGATAAAGAGGGCTTCGTGTGTAGATGCAGAAGTGCAGACAGACAGAGACATTCTGAAGTGGTTTGTGTGTAGCAGACTGAAACACCTCAGCTCAGGCTCAGTAGGCAAATGGAGAACAAGACGAGTGATTGACGGATCAGTCTTGGATCTTGAGGGTCACGCATGCTTTAAAGAGAAAGACAAGAAAGATGTTTGACTAATGAGCTCTGCTTTCCTTCATTGTACTAAATTTCACTTACATCAAAAATATGTACTTTCATGTGCTTGTTCCAGCCTCTGATGTTAATTTTATGCCTTTCTAAAAATAAAGGAGTGTTTTCAGGTCAGAGATCTATAGAGAACTCTCAGTCATAAATCCCATCTGTTAGAAAATCCCAACCCTTAGAATCTGTTCGATTGATGTTCACATACGACTCCAAATGTGTCATGCTAAACATTACGAATGCTTTTATTGATTGTGAAATCAAGTACAGTTTCACTGACCTATTTCTAAAAAGAATATTCACATACACATCTTCTAATCTATCATCTGTCGTTTACATTTTCAGACCACCTCGGGAGAGGACATGCGAGATTTCACCAAAGTCTTAAAAAACAAGTTTCGCTCTAAGAAGTATTTTGCGAAACACCCTCGCCTGGGTTATCTGCCAGTCCAGACGGTCCTAGAAGGAGACAACATGGAAACGTAAGCATCTCAAAAGCAAAACAAAATGATTTTGTCACATTTAAGTATCTGTTTGCAGCCTGTGGTCTCTTCCAGTCATTATTTGCACTGTTGAGCGATGTAGAGAACGGCGTAGTTTTCCCTCAGACTTAAGACATCACATATCACTATGATATTTAATATCTGCAGATGTCTGACTGACTTTTGACCTATATTGCATTTCAAAAGTGTTTGTTTCACAATTCTTTAAATGTTCAATTAGAAAAAATGTGGAGTTATGACTTTATTTTTTGGTTATTGTTGATTGGTTTGTGAAGTTTTCCTAAACAAAATGGAGGCGTTGATTGTGGAGAAAACACAACATTTTAAATCTATTTTTGAGATCTGTCATTATTTTATTTTGATTGATCTGGATTTATTTTCAGCAAAGTGTTCTTTAACCAAACGCACACATTTTAGATAAAAAAGTGACAATTTTAAGTAGATAAACTATTCAGAAATACTTAAAAATTTCATGAATAATAATTTGATTCCATTTCCTCACAATGTTCCACATTGGTGCTAATTATTTTATCCACTGAGCTCGTTGCAGTGAATTCTGGGAATTTCTTCAGTCCTGAAGGATATATTTGATGCCACAGAAATCTGTCTCACCTATTTATGCAGCTCTCTAGATTTTAAAGCAAAACCCAAGTGTAACAGCGCAGAAAAAGATTCATTTCTGCTTGATCAGAGTTTCTTCATTAACGTAGTTGTGATTTCGACCGTGGGTTCGATCTCTAAAATTCATGAATTTGAGCCGCTTTGAAAAGAAGCTTCAGCTCAAATGACAAGGAACTAAAGATGACCTATTTCTTCACTTAGCACGGATTATAAATCCTAGGAAGCTGGAGTGCCGAAATGTCTGCCTGCACCCCACAGGCTTGCTGTCAGTCCACGTTAGCGTGACATCCAGACGATCTTAGCTGTCTCTGATACCAGACCGGTTTATGTTACGTTTGATTTTTGGTTTTCTGAGCAGACACGCTACAGTCTGCAGCAGCACGTGTAAACTCCAGCTCCATGCGTCAGATTTAACCAAGAGTGATGACCATATCTACAATATATTCACAGCTCCTTTTAACAGCAAAATGAAACCCTACAGTGTTTGGTTTTCCTCAAATTCAAAAGCTCCAGGGAATATTGACCGACTTTTACTGGAGAGCTCGTGTTTGGTGATTCTGTCGGCGCTAATTTCGAGAATCCCTCATTACTTTGAGCCCGGCAGTCTGTACATAGTGATACACCAGGCGGCTATTTAACGGCCGGGGTAACTGGACCGTGTCGATTTTGACAGTTCATATATCTCCCTCCTAGACCATCGTGCTTTTTCTTTCTTTAGCTGGCGTTCCTTATCTGCTCTCCATGAAAGTCACCATGAAATCAAAATGACCCAATTTATTATCTTAATACATGTTTCAGGTCTTCTGCCTTCGTCATCATGTGTCAAATTGTGAAGCTTTTTGGGCCTCTGAAATTACTTTTTTTCAGCTGGTGTCAACTTGACTATTGGATAATATTAGCCATCGGACAAATGTTGAGAAGTAGGCTGCTGTTTAACTTTATTTATTGTAGCTTTTCTACATTTTGCCAATAGCAGTCATTAATCCCAAAGTAATAAAAGCTACGGCAGTAAAACTAGGAATTGATTGATGATTTTTAAGAAAACTATAAGTAAACTGTTTGTGTTGTTTGAAATTGTATTGCTTTAATGTGGTTTTGCAGATAAAATCTTAAACTTCTAAGCTGAAAGTGATTTTTCAGAATCAAAAGGTTCTACTGTATCTGCGAATGACCTGTTCCAAAAATTCCCAGTTCTGTACAAATTTCTGAAAATGTTGTACAATGATATTGTACATTTAGAATACATTAAGGGTCACTTTCTCTTTTAATTTTACTCTTTACTGCTATGATGTTATGGTGGTTTGATGAGAATCACCCAATTAATCGTAAAGACAACACAATATATTGGGAGTTGTTAACTAGTTTACGAGGTGGATTATTTGCATTCATTTGTATGTTTTAGTGTGATCTGCTTATTACGCATTTATTTAGGTTGGGAGTGGACATGACATTCCTTGAAATCGCCACCTTGTAATATAGTTAGTCTCGAAAAACTTTAAAGGTGATTGCCTAATTGTTCTCTGTTCACTCCAAACTCCAGTTTTGCCTTTAAGAAATCAGCTGCGTCCGAAATTTCATACTGTGACAGTACGTACTGAATTTGAATTTGAGTACCTACCTATCAGCCGTAAAAACAGTATGGGAGTAGTATAAATACATTTCGGGCATGTTTTATGGTCATGTGACGCGCTTGCTCTTTGACCTATGACATATTAACAACTACCTTAACGTGATCGTTGATAAAAACATAATTTTGTCACGAGAAATTTATTTATTAAAAACGGACGTCCGCCTTAAAGTTTTCCGCTATATTTATTTGATTTACTTTTGAATTTTGACCGTTGCTCAAATCCCGGGGCATCATGGGATAGAACATTGTCCATCTGATCCAAGAATCTCGGCCGAAGATGTAGACCATCCGGGTATTTTTCAGCTACTGTTTTTTGCATACTGAGGTTTCGGACTTACTATTCATGACTTATACTCATTTTCGCCTACTATATAGTATGGAAGTAGGCAATATTAGACGCAGCAATAGAGGCATTATCCACAATTCAATCTGTTCCCATTGGTTGAAATCAAGTCCCAACCTACACTTCTTTCTCATTTAATTTGACTCGGTGAGAACTGGTTCACATTACTGACGTAAGACATGGTGTGGTTTTTAAAGTTTAATGTCGACTTTAAAGTCCTTTCACACAACTTCAACCAACTTTTGTAAAGAGTTTATCTTCCCTGTCTCTGCTATCCTTCCTTTAGAATGAAATGGGCTGTTTGTAAGATGCTCAGCGTCATTGCTTTTGTCTCCACATCAAAGTTGCATCAGCTGTAAAAAACTAAACCGCCTTCGTCCTGCGGTGAGAATGAAGGGTGCTAAATCCAAAAGCCTCTTGCATTTCTCATGCTGAAAAAAGACAAAATTGAACAGATTTAACTCTGAATATCTCATCCTGCAATTACAGTCTTATCTCCCGTGTGGCCGCTTTTAAAAGAAAAGATGGCACTTCTCATCATCTCCGGTTGAACCAAACTTCACTAGGGCTCTTCCCCTGATTAAACTCTTCCATGTCGAGGCACAGCCGGGCGTTTGATGTTCTGTGCCTGGTGTCGTGTGAGATTACCAGCGAGTTTTCATTTGAAAAGACGCTAATGAAATCAAAATAAATGAAAGAATAATGATTGGATTGGAGATCTGATCCTTGTAGTTCTTAACCAAAATGTCGCAGTGTGTGTTGGATATAGAAGGCTGAATTTTACACAGTTTCGCTCACTTTCAGTTTTACTTCAGGACTGTCAGAGCATGACTTTTTTCTTCTTGGCTCCAGCTTACATTCTTACAGTGTTAAAGAGAGTTTGAGAGGGGATTTGATGAATTTGAATATCATAGATTCAGAGAAAAGTCAGTTCTAACGAAAAGGATTGTTCAGAATAACTTTAGTTTAAGTCCATTCCACAAATCTATCTTTGACTCGAGAATGTTATAGACATGTTTTAAGGAATGCTTTTATAATACTTACTTTTGTGTTAATTTTTGAATAACAGTGTCAGTCCTTATTCACTTTTATTGTGTGAAAAACATCAATGTAAAGTTTGTGTTATTTTTTTGTTTTGTTTTACCAACGGATTTGTATCAAAGGAACGACACAGGTGTTAAAGATAGAATTTGAATTGGTTAAATGGAACTTTTTCACAAGCCTGTCATGGCGGTCATCAGCATCTTAAATACTTTTTTAAATGAATGTATGTTTATAGCACTATACTTTGTATTATTTTAACTTCGATCAAAATTACAAATTACAAAAGAAAATTATTGTATATAAATATAGTGTTTTTCTTATACAGCGTCTATGGAAGTCACGGTAAATTTGACATCATTTTTTCTTTTGACTAACGTTATCAGACTCTCTCTGTCTTTTATTTTGTTAAAGTAGTAAAAATAATTGCTATTTGAGCAAATAAGAATGCAAAAATATATATTTGTAGTCTCCCATTCACCGCTATAGAAGTATACCCAACTACGACTTCCGCTGCTGAGAACCCGGAAACGTGAAAAGGGTCCATAGTCATTTAAAAAACAACATTTCAAATGTTGTCAATTGTATCATCCCTTAACCATTGTGCTGCCCCCTACAGCACTGGAGGGGTATTGCATCAATTCCCCGTCCATTTGTGTGGTTGTGCCTTCCACATTGTGAAACCTCTGACCCTAAAAACGTTCTGTTCCTCCCTTCTCCCCCCAACCTCCCTCTCTTCCTCTGTTTTTTGTTTTTCTTTCTCCCTCCTGCAGTCCGGTCACTCTCATCAGCATGTGTCCAGAGGAGTATGAGTGAGTATCTACACCAGCCAACCCACCTAGTCTCCCTCCGTACAGCATGCTGCTCACCTCAATGCATGGAGCGATAGACCCACCTTCACGCCACCCCCTCCAATCCCCCTACCTCCACCTTCCCATGTTTTTGTCTAACCTTCTTCCTTAGTTTGTCCGTCCCAATAACACGCATCCTTCACTGCAGATCATTAGAGGTGTCATTTGTTGTTGTCATCATGGTGATCGTTTGTGTTTATCGTTGTGTTTTTGTTTACATTATAGGCTGTCCCCATCACCACAACTCCCTCATGATGACACACACTCACGGATAGAGCAGTTCGCCAGCAGGTATATATCACTGCCAACCTCACAGAATGAGAGAAAACTAACGTGTTTACCAGATTATGTTAGGTGGCGACTTCAAATGAATTCACACAATATGAATCAATCAAGAATTATTAGAAACATGTTGGAATGAACAAGATGGTCTGAATAAATATGAATGAGCCACCTCATGAAATAGTTATGAATTACATAAAAAGGCATTAGAAGTGCACAAGCAAACATTATTTTTTAAACATTACATTTAAGGTGTTTAAAATCGTTTGCCATGGTATAAAGTAAAAGGGTATGTTTGTTTACATGTAAATGATCATTTGTGATGAATTGATGTCGCATATCAAAACTAGCAGCTGCTCTTACGCTGTCAGAATACATCACTGAAACGAAAAAAGACTGAGACTGGTGACAGATCTGCAGTATAAATGCACATACACCCGAAAGACCTCTGGCTTTCCTCCAAAGCCAATTTAATCTGGTAGCACATAGCGTGTATTTGGTGCGTATCAATTCGATTTACACCTACACAAAGAAAAAGCATCACCACGCATACACAAACATCCCAGCCGCGTCATGTGCTGACCTTCTACTCATAAAGACTCGAAAATGGATTTTCATCGTCAGCTAGATACTCTCAATGTCACTAGCACTCATACACACACCACAGTTATTAAGGGATTGTGAATAAAGACTACGGCTGAACCCTCCATCCCATTATAGGAGCTCCAGGAGATGGTGAGACTGTAATCCATCAGTGTTTGTGTGTGTGTGTGTGTGTGTGTGTGTGTTGTACACGTTAAATACTAAACACGAGAACTGTGTCTCATGCAGGTTTGTTTTAGAATCCATGGTTTTCAACCCTTTTGGATATACCAATGTTCATAATTCTGTTTTGATTTGTTTTTATTGATTACTCACCCTACATATGAATAAGCATGCTAGACATGTTCGAAGACACACAAATCCATATCTTGAATCATTTTGATACTAATAATCACTGGAAACCTGTCATATTGATCTCTTCAGGTTAGCACAGATGGAGCGTTCCAATGGATCTCTGCCCACAGACAGCAGCTCGGCCACTGGAAGCATGTAAGTGACTATTGTGCTTTGTTTATAATATGCTATTTTTCTATTTAATGTAATGTGTGATTTGAACGGGATGACTGAATTCCCCGCTTATGGGTCGTTTTGTATTGGTACCTTAGTAGTTTAATGGCCAGATATACTAAACAGGGCAAAATAGCCTAAGAGCGCAGTTTAAAAAAAGTATGGATGGGAGTGGAAATTTCTGCGGGTCTGAGAGGAAACTCTTACAAATGCATATGCAATTTGGTCAGTCGCAAAAACTGCTGTGTCCATGCCTTTTCACCACTCATTTTCACTGCATCTTTAGTAAACAGCGTCAATCGTTTCTTTACGCTAAAGGAGGCGTTTGCACTGCTGCAAGCTGTTACTAAATCTGGCTCAAAGTTTTGATGTTAAGTTTGATTTGTGATGCAATGTGGGCGTGTCCAGCAGCTGATCAATTTTGTGCAAATAGGAAGCAATCTAATGACAACTATTGCATTTAAATGAGTTTTATGTTAAAGTACAATCAAATTGGCTGTACTAGTCATTTTAATGTATTCATCTACAATTTGATTGTTGAATTGTTTAACTTAAGAAAAAAAACTCAAAAAAGTTGACATTTCTTATGTTAATGTAAAAACATGTTTAAAAAATTGTAAAAAATGATTATAAATTATTATAAAAATTATAATCCATACAATGTAAAACACATTTACAGAATTATACGGTTATTTTTGACATATTTTTGAAATGCGGTAAAAATGTCAAATTACAGGAAAAGACTGTAATATGACTGTAAATTAAAGATGTGAGTGACAAATATTTTCAATTTGCACGGAAGACGAGATTGACGCCCGTTTGCAGCAATCATGCAGCCTGATTCGCGCCATTCACATCGAACTTAGCATTGAATTTGTATGTAATTTACTTATAGTATTACTTATAGTGCAAATAGTATTTGGTGTGAACACGCCATAAGACCTTTTTTTCTTTGACAGCGGCTAGTGTTCATTACAAGTACATTTTGACAGAAATGTGGTTTTGCCCAGTCGTTGTTTAGGTATGTACTTTAGCTTTAGACATTAAACCCGAAACTGATATCCTGACCTCTGACAACATCGGAAGTTCATAAAGTCCATAAATTGTAGTGGATTGAACAATATTCAAAATTTAAGTCAGCAAAAATAGTACAATTACTTTTTGTAGGCAAGATCCATCTGACAGATACTGTAGTTCAGTTGTATTTGTAGTTGTAGTAAAAAAAATAACCTCTTCAACTGGTCCAGAATGACTACCAACATCAGAGTTTTGTGTTGTAGCTAAAGTGCAGTCATGATGGATACGTTTTTTTTTTACTGTAGATGATTTCACTTTTCTGTATTAGACAGATTAGATTAACCTTTATTGGCATTGCACAATGACAGTTAAGTAAATATGATTTGTCACTGTTCACGTACAGGAGTGTAATAAAAAAGTGATGCATGGAAAACTGAGTAATAAATTGTCAGCATTTGAACGAGTCTGATTCATGCTTCAATAATCGTTCGTCTTGTTTACGATATGATGTATTACGCACAGCTGCCGTTCACATACAAATGCTTTCCTGCACAATGTGAAATTTACTTATAAAACATGAAAAATCATCTCTTGTGTGAAAAAATATGCTGTAAAATGTCAGACAGTGATTAAACATGTTACATGAGCGAGAGCGGCTGTTGTCTGGTGCGGTCTGATTGAGTACAGTAATACCTCATATATATTCTGACATGTTTCTTAATTGCTTTGGTGCCAGTGGAGCTGGAATCAGATCCTTCAGTGAGCTGCGTTAGGTCACAATGCTGACAGATGAGACAAAGAGAGAGGACCACAGCATGAGAGATGAAGAGAGAAATGAAAAACTAGACTCATATGAAAGTTTCTGAAGTGAATCAGAGTAGTGGAGGAGAGATCTAAAGATGCTAAAGCTTTTCTCTGAAGTTCTCATGGTAACGCTTTACAATTAGGTGCTATTTGTTAACAGTTGTAAATAAGCTAACATTTGCTAACAATGAACAATTTAGTTTTACAGCATTTATTAATCCTTGTAAATATTAGTTGATGTCAATACAATTATTCATGTTAGTTCATGTTGCATTTTAAAAACTTTTTAGTAAATTCTGAAATTAATATGAAATTAGATTAATAAATGCTAGAAGAATTGATCATTGTTAGATCATATAAGCTAATTTTTAACAAATAGCACCTTTTTGTAAAGTGTTTCCGTTGTCGCTATTATTTTTGAGGGCAAAGCCAGTTTCAAGGATTTAAAGCTTTTTTTTGTTGAAGCATTTTGTTAACATCTGTCATTACATTACATTACATTTCAACCAATTTTAAGTTGAACTGTTGGGAACAATTTCATGATTAAAATCAATTTGATATGATGTTAATTTAAAAGCATCTAAAAAATACATAAAGTTACTTGCAGTTTTGTGTTGTAGACAGATATTCCAGTAGAGTGTCAAAAGTTTCAGGCTGCAGTTTTAATGTTAAAGTGGCAGTCCGTAAGTTATTTTGAGTAAAAATTCGCTAAAACAATTTATTGAGCATGTACATGAAAGAACGGTGTTTACAACTGTGTCACTACCCTTGCGGGATTCACCACGCAAAGCTTGTAATAATGGTTTGTAATTTGCCCTGTCGGGTCTGCTTTCCCGGAGATCCTTTTTTGGTGTCTTTCGCCTATGCGTTATTTCGTCACATTTGTACAAAGAAGGAAGAGGATCCGGCTGCTAACCAGCATGTGGATGCTGCAAATGACAGGCGGTTTGTGTGAGTGTACTCGCAACTGTTGGGTAGGATTTTATACAACTTTTAATATTATTTATGACGTTGTTTAGTACTTTTACTTTTAAACGGCAAGCAGCGTTGACATATGGGGATTCATCAGTTGTGAAAAAGTACAAACTGATAACAGTTTACAAAGAAAAAGAGAAAAGACAATATGTCAACAGATTACACAAAAAATGTAGCTCCCTTGTTGTGTTAATACAGACGGGTACAGTTTCATCGGTTGTTCTTTCTCTCGTTATGTTCATGATGAATGTTATTTAAGTCCTTTTCGCACATGACTAGTATTATCTGGGGACCTTGTGTGATTTAGAAATTTCCTCCCCACATCTGTATTTCATGTGGCGCGAATTAGCACGGATGAGTGAAGCCTGGGATTTTACTCAAATTTACGGATTTATATCCCGGATATGATGGCAAGACTTTGCATATAGTATATATAGTTGTATGATGTACAATGATTTATGACCGAACACAAAATAATATCAAAACACTTCAACACAACCTGCATTTGGACTATGTGGGTATTTTCATGTCCTTATTTGTTTCGTGTTATATTATCTGGCCAATCCTACATAGTGCCGCTTTAACAGATTTTGACATTTTATTAATTTCTACATGAACTAAGATCATAAACATTGTTAGTTAAGGCTAACTACTATGCAGAGGTTAAATAAAGTCAACAAATACTATCTTACTGTACACTGTTACCGTTCAAATAAAAGACGCAGTTATTCTCCAGCAACATATTTCTGTAGGCCCTGAAAATGTTTTTTGCAATGATATGATCACTCGAGGGACGAGGGACTGTGAATTCAAAGAGTCCGAAGTTTCATCTCTCAGTTTGAAAGAAGAAATTAAAAGAACGACCAGATAGTGATGTAGGGGGGGGTCCAGTACTGTGAGATGAATGGGATGCAATGTTGATCTTTATCAAAGAAATGAATTCCCACCAGCTGTCACTAAATCAAACACACATACACCCCTGACCCACGTATTCATTCACACACACTGCTGTTTTGAGACCAGTAACCTCTAAGCTCTTGATAAGATCAGTTATCAATAAAAGCTTTGCCGTAATAAACCTGGGCTGGTTTTGACCGAAAGAGTTGTCAACTTCAGCCGAGAAAAAAAAAAATCTTTAAGCCATTTGTTAGATTTAAGAAACCCATGGCTACCATCTGCCCACAGTATGTCTTTCTCATAAATCTTAAAAGTTGTCTGTATTCTTTTTAGTTTGTACCATTTGAACTTGTGCGCAGAACGGATTCAAAGGCAATAAATACTGAAGTTACACCATCAATAGCAGTGGCCGGTCCTACCAGAGTTTGCCCTGACATGATTGGCTGTGCCAGCTTTAGAAAATCTGATCCCAAATTTGATAAAATGCCAGAAAGAGTACGATGTGTTCCAGAGAAAAAAAATACATTTTGAAGAAGAAAGTCTTTGTAAATGAATTAAATCAATGAAAAACTTCTCATGGGAGGACTGATGAGCCATTTTCAATGCATGCATGAATGAAACAATCATTTTTATTGCAGTCCTCTAAGAGAAATCAGAACATAAAAATCACTTTGTTCTACCTTAACTCAAGAACAATATTACTGAGGAGACAGGTCACCTGACCTCTAGAGTTCGTATGAGTTTTTCCTTCAATACTGTTTTGTGTCATACCTGACATTTGGAAATGCACACTGTAGACATGACATGACAAAAGACAACAGAAAACATTAGAACCCATTATAACTTTTAGTTCCGTCAAGTGAATAACCCATTAAGAACAAGCCAATAGTCGTGTCACGTTGTGCCGGTCGCATCTGGTGAAGACAAGGTGTTAGAGTTTCAATCCATAACTTTTGCCTCTCTGTCGCCATCTCTGTTTGAAACATAAAACTGTTGGTTATTTTGTAGAGCTGTGAACCTGCCTCACTATTCGATTCAATCACGATTCCATGCATATTGTCTGCCATTTTTTACATTAATAATACAAATGCTTCAACCTCTCTCTCTTACAACCTTTTTATTTGGCAGTTTTTTTTAGCAAAAGAATAATGATACACTGAATTGAATAGTTTTTTTTGTATTAATATAACACTTTCAACACACTTAAAACAACAAAATGGGATAGAACATATTTGCAACAGAATCAAAAGGTCAAATACAACTTTTTTACGAATTATCTAAATAATGTAAAAGTTTAGAATTATGCCTATTTGCTTAACAGTTGAAAAGTTAGAAACACAGATCACTTGCTAATACAAAAGTTTATGTAATGTACACCATCACTTGACAGAAAACAACAGACAAGACACAGAGCGGCAGTGGGTCTGTTCTTGTAAACGGGCTTAACATGCTCTTCTGCCGCATTCCACATTGAAAAGCTATCTTATATGCACTGAAGCTACATTATCACTTACTGACAAAGAGTCGCAGGGCGTAGAGAATATATATAATCACTTCGGAATAGAACGCAGGGTCTATTGGGATTCATACAATGGTTTGATATTTGCTAATATTTATTAACGCACACAATGTATTAACATTCATACAGTCAAACTCCAAGTGTCTATCTGCACTTATAAACTGTAAGCTTAACACTGGCTTTGAATGTTCTATTTAGCCTGTGACTGACGTAGCTCCCTTTGCTTTTATATGCTAACATTATCCTCCAATACATACAGTAGATTTAGGTCAATTCAGACTGTTGATAAATATTACTTACATCGGCAGTTTTGTCTCGTTCAGTCGTTCTCAATCCCCCTTGAGGAACAACTTTGAAGCTAATCCTGCTTGTACTGTCCCAGGTTGAAAAAGCACTCTGGCTTGAAGTGATTCGTGCAAGAAGCAGGTTTTTACTTATGGTTTCTGATGGATTTCCACTATAAATAAAATAAATCCACTCCTCCCTCTTCCTTAGTTTGGACTATGTGCAGCGACTACATTGCATGTTGTCCACGAACTTTAGCCATACCGTCACGTACACCACTGTACCTTGTGAAAACAACAATGGCGGAGCGCAGTGGGTAGAACTGTGTAGAATAAGGGGCGGTAACATTATAATAAAATATGCTTCGGACATCACAACCGGAACGAATCTGAACGGCACGATTTCTCACATGCTTGCAGGGAAAGGTACACCAAAACAAACTTACTGGGTTCTTATTTTTCACATTTTCTGGGTTGCTAGATTCACCCAGGACCCAATTATAGCACTTAAACACAGAAAAAGTGGGGTTTTCATATGAGGTCACCTTTAAGGCATTTGGTTTGTATATTGGCGCCGGCTCCTGTTCTCCCTACCGTTTATATGTACAAGCAAAAATGCCTTTACAAGCTTAATAACTTAGTTTAGCCTATTATTTAGCAGTTTTGATTGCAACAACTGAACACTACCATTAGCACCTATAAAAAAAATCACCGCACATTCTGGCAAACACAATCACTTTTCTAATGAGAGCAGTTATTGTTCAAGGCAAGTAACCGCCATTTTGACTTAAATTATGAGGAACCAGGATCATCTATCTCTATTGGTTTGGGCTGTCTACAAGATTTGATTTCTGAAAGTGTGTGTGGTTGCGTGTGATTGCATCAGAATTGCAATATTGTATCATAGATAAAGATTGTGAGTAGATGGTCAGTTTCATCAAGTATTTGTATTTTACGGCCGTGTGGGAACTGAGAGTTTCTGTTTGCAAACAGTTTGTAAAGCGCTGTTAAAATAATCAGCACTCAAATAATAACAGCACTCAAAAATCTAATTACCTCCGCTGTCTCTCTCTCTCTGTCTCTCTTGAGCTCTCTCTCTCTCACTTGTTCTTTCTTCTGCTCGCTATAAGTAGATGGAACTAATTCCATTCCTCCCGCTAACACCTTGTTTATCTGTACCTAATGCATTAACACCCACGTCAACATCATATATTTACTTGTGTGTGTGTGCTTGAGTCAGAGACAGAGAATTTAGTGTTTTCATTAAATGTTTCTGATGGATTGGTGTGTAATGCCATTATCTGTTGGGTTTAATTGAGTGCAGGAGGGAATATTTTGCACTTTAAAATAAGACTAAAACCCACTTGTTGTTTTTTATTGATGTAGTTCCTAAATTATTTCAGGGGGCTTTTGCATCATCTTTATTCAACAGCGTCACTTAAAGGAATAGTTCACCCGAAAAGAAAAATTCTATCATCATTTATGTACTTCTGTAATTTATGTATGTCATTCCAAACATGTATGTCTTACTTTGTCCTGTGGTATACAAAAGAAGATATTTTTGGAAATGTCTGGGTGGTTTTGTCTCCGTGCAAGTCAATGAGGATCAATGTTGTTTGGTTACCAACGTTCTTCAAAATATCTTCTTTTGTGTTCTGCAGACGAAAAAACTCATACAGATTTGGATTTGAAGATTTGAAATGTGACACTAAGTTAAAGTGGAGAGGGAAGATGTGATGAAGAGAGGTTTTATTCATTTAATATCATCCTCTCTTCTCTCTCCTCGTACGCATGCTCATGTTAGCATTCTCATTTCCTGTTGCTGTCAGCTCTGGGGTTTAGCTGAGCGTCTGAACTCTGTTTACACAGCAGCTTATCAATGCAGCCGATGCACAATCACACAGGCTCAAGTGGGACGTCTCCTTTACCCCTCTCTGTTCCTCTCTGTCTCAGCCCGCAGGCGATGTACAGCCGGTGGCTGATGTGAAATATCATCTGAGCACAGAGACAGAGAGCAAGCAATCGCTTTGTCTCCAATTTGTGCCTCTCTTTCTGTTGGGCTGGGGGTTCCTGTGGGAGATGTAGGCAGAAATGTGCTTTTCTGTCAGGATGGTTTCCTGCTCTGATTGAACGCTATCCGCATCCATCCATTCTTCCGCATTCAAGCGTAACTACTCATAGAGAAACTTCAGAGTTGAAAATCCTTGAAAAATTTTTCAATGACGCATATAGTCTAGTGAACCTAATTGAACCTACTGAAAACCAAACAAATATATTCCAATATGATCAGATAAATAAAGCAATATTTTCTTATGGCTCTGTCAGTAATCTTTAATTTTCAACAGACACAAAAGACAAATCTCCTCACGAAGCTCGAAACATCTTTGAAGCACCTTTCCCTGGCTTAGCCATCGCACCTCTGTGTGATAAGGCAAATCACCATGCTCCGTTTCTAACTCCGTCAGAAATGCCTTGAACTGGCGGTGATTCAAACCTTTGGCTCTGATAAAGTTAACTGTGCGCGTGATGATGCTCATTACATGCTCCATTTTCAAGGCTTTACCGCACAACGCTTCCTGGTGTATGATACAATGATAAGCTGTCAGCTCACCTGTCGCGTTTTCCTCTTGCATCTTTTCCCGTATCTTCGCCACCAGTCCGCTCCTGTGTCCACACATCGCAGGTGCTCCGTCGGTTGTCAAACCTACGAGTTTTTCCCAAGGCAGCTCCATCTCATTTACACATCTTGACACCTCTTCATACAAATCATGCCCCGTAGTTGTGCCATGCATAGGACGTAAAGCCAAAAACTCCTCTGTCACGCTTAGGCTGGAGTCCACTCTGCGGATGAAAATTGACAACTGGGCAATGTCAGAAATGTCGGTGCTCTCATCCACAGCCAAGGAATATGCAATGAAATCTTTTCCCTTTTTCACAAGCTGCTCTTTTAGATTGATGGACAACTGGTCTACTCTCTCGGCAATGGTGTTTCTGCTCAGACTCACATTTAAAAAGAGTTGCCTTTTTTCTGGGCAAACTTCGTCACAAACTTTAATCATGCAGTTTTTGATGAAATCCCCCTCCGTAAATGGCCGGGCTGATTTAGCGATCTCTTCTGCCAAAATAAAACTGGCCTTGACAGCAGCCTGGCCTTGTGATTTGGCTTTTTTGAACAGAGCCTGTCGAGATTTGAGGCCTCGTTTTAATTCCTCTGCTTTTTGTAGCCTTTGTTCCATGTCCATATTCTTGTTTTTGTCCGCGTGTTTCGTTTCATAATGTCGTCTCAGATTATACTCTTTCAGTACCGCCACACTTTCTCCACACAGAAGACACACAGGTTTTCCAGCTACCTCCGTGAACATATACTCCGACTCCCACCTTGTTTGAAACCCCCGGTTCTCAGTGTCCACCTTCCGTTTTGCCATTTTTGATGGGTATCTGAAAGTTAATTTTACTGTGATGCTGACGACTGCTGTGCCAATAAATATTGAAATGAAGCAGCCTACTGCTCGGTGCGTCACCGTTGCATTGTGGGAAATGTAGTATTGGTGCGTGTAAAAGATCTGCGGGCTGCCGGCTTGCTGCGGTCTGCGGGCCGGTTCTAATAATAAATCAAGATCATCCCAGGGGCCGTAAAAAACCTTCTCGCGGGCCGGATGTGGCCCGCGGGCCTTGACTCTGACATATGTGTCTTAGTGGATTCATCTGGACTGCTGAATGTTCAGTTACATCCAGGCAGGTTATAGGTCCCTCGTTTCTCTTTTTTTTTAAATATTTTCAAGACACACTTTTATTTAATAAACAACCTTTTCTTCCTAAACCTTCTGAAATAAAATGCATCTTTAGGTTTGATTAGTTTGCTATCAAGTAAGGTAGTTATTTGAGTTACTTTGAGTGATTTGAAAGACGACCTTGAAGGGATAGTAAGAATAGTTTAACTAAAAATGACAATTCTTTCATCATTTACTCATCCTCGGGCCAGTTTCTCTTGTCGGAAAAACACAAAAGAAGATATTAATGTAACCAAACCATGTTATAAGCATAATCGTTTATATCTCTGTGAAACACAGTGATTTACATAGAGTGTGTAATACATATTTAGCGGTCAATAAGTCATCATTCATTTAAATATTAATCAATTAATTTAAATTGAATTTAAATGCTTATTTAGTTTCTTAAATGCTCATGACTTTTTATTAAATGTATCATTTTTAGATATATGTTGTTGGTGTCAAAAAGTAACTAGAACATCATTATCAACACAAAACCACTGAGACATTTCTCAAAATATCTTCTTTTGTTTCCCACAGAAGAAAACCTCATAAACGGGTTTGGAACAACACAAAATAGATCAAATACTGTAACATAGCGTAAACCTATGTGCACCGTCTCTGTTTAGGGACTGTTTATGTGGTAACAGTTGAATTGAAGTCAATGAAAACTAAAGATCAAGGGCCGGATTCACAAACTGTTCTTAAGACAAAGTATAAGATTGTTCTTATGATAAATTATAGGAAGTTCGTTAAAACCGTTAAAAAGTACATCTTAAATTTTATCTTAATCTTAAATTAAGAATAAAATGAAATGCTTTGTCAATAATTACACTTGCTTGCTCGTGCGGAAACTGTATATGTTTATATATACCATAAACTTTATGTGTAACAAGCATCTTGCATTCTTGTATAGCCTGTATTAGCATATGATGTGTTAAACACCATTTACCATCACATTGTAGGTAATAAGTTAAAAAATAAAACATATTATAATAATTATTACTTTGTGTGTTACTACACCATAATATTTGTGACCCTTTTCGTTTAGATTTCGAATTGTATCAATATATAATATTCTTAATGGCATGTAAACGTCAACATTATGATTCTGGCTCAATACAATACACGTCGCTTGTGAAACAACCATATGCATGAATTAAACATAATACCTTTTGAGATTTAAGACGAACGTGATGATCACAATTTTAAGATATTTACTTTTTTTTCGAGAATTTGGTAAGAACATTTTTAAGAACTCTCTTTAGAAGTTTCTATTGGGAATGCATAAGATTACTAACTGTTTCCTAAAGTCGAATTTAAGAGAAAATATGTCTGTAAGAAGACTTTTCTCAAGAATGTTTTGTGAATCCGGCCCCAGCTTCTTAATATAGGTTCACAAACTTACCAGCACAGCACAATTTTGCTTTAAAGGAGATTTGAGTTGTCAAGATCAGCTGCACTCTTGAATAAAAGGGTAAGACAGGCCGAGTGAATAATGGGCAGATAAAACAAAACAGCGAGTCATTTTGGCTCCTGTCACACGCTCTCTAAGACTTTACGTCTAGTTAATGGACCTGCTGGGAGCTCCATCGCCTTTGGCAAGTTTAGAATTAGTCTATTGACTCAAATTAGTCTTTTTATTGTTTAGTTTTTGCTCTGTTTTGCTTTTGTGTGAAATGAGAAGAAAAAGGAAAGTGTAGAAGAAAAGAACTGAATCGGAAGCTTTATCGAGCGAAGGAAGAAAATGGAAAGAGTGTCATAACAAAAGGGAGGATCATGGGTCAAAGACACAACCGTTTGATAGCAAGTTGTTTTCATATTTTAATGTTGCATATGAAATATGGCCTCTTTATTATCACAGTTTGTCAAAAACACACTTCATTAAAGAAACGATTCAAGACTTGTTTTAGTTTGTTGTGGATGTGTACAGGCAGCTCAGCGGGCGTCCTTCACAGCACAAGCACATGATAATTACTGAACTAATAAGCCGTTGCCTGATTTTCCACCTCGGAGGAGCTTCTGGGTCTCAAAGTAACACTGATGCTACACTGGAGAACAAACGTGAAACTCTTTTCTTCATTAATGCCATATGCTAGCTGTGTTTTCTTGAAGCAAGGTCACAGACATACACACGATTGATATCATGAAAACATTTCACCTCAACATCAAAAGAAAATGATGTTAAAAATAAAATCGAGTTTTATAAGAACATGTGACTTTGGACCACAAAAGGTAGCACGGGAACATTTTTAATAATAGCCAAAAATCATTAGTTTATACGTAAAGTTCATGTTCCAATAAGATATTTTGAAAATTTCCTACCTTAAATATATAAAACCTGAGAGTAATATGCTATGCTAGGAACTTTATTTGGACAACCTTAAAGGCGATTTTCTTTATATTTAGATTTTTTTGCACCCTCAGATTCAAATTTGCCCCTTAAAGGGATAGTTCACCCAAAAAAGAAAATTCGATCAATATTTTCTCACCCTCAGGTTATCTCAAACAGAGAAAGATATTTGGAAGAATGTCAGAGATTTTCGCACCTCCAGGAAACGGAAAATGACTAAAATTCCTGTAAATAGTATCTTTCTCTGTGTTCATCAGAACAAAGTCATTTATACAGTTATGAAGTAACATGAGGGTGAGTAATGGGCATACGGGTGCTTTGTGAACGAGGCCCCATGTTTTCATATGACCAGATGTCACTTCACTTATATTCTTAACTCATTTGTTTCTAAAGCAATGACATTCCTACTTTAAATCTTGCTTGTAGACTTTTTGGTGCCACTGTATCGTCTTATTCAAAACTTCCTCTATTCTCCTGCCGACTCCCAAGTGCTGCAATTTCCTTTAGGAAATGCAATCGAGTTTTATTTTGTTGTGTACCGGCCATGCTGCAGACTGTCTCCTGTGTTTCTTCAGCATCTGCTGGTGTTGGCAGGTTGTTAGGATCCTCTCTGATGCAGTGCCTGTGTAATCTGTCTGATTAGTCATTGTGTGTTTGCTTCAGACTCCAGAGAGACCATGTGAACACACACCTGAGTCTCATTGTCCACACATCTGTTCAGACATCGCACTACGGCTCCTGCATCCAAAACCTCCACTCCAATTTTCACAGTCCGCCTAACTTTCGCCTGTCTGCTGTTTAAATCTCGCCGTTCCCGGCGTTGACACCCCGCTGCTGAGCAAAAGAACATCTTAATTATTCCTCTCGCTCTGTGTTCGTGTTTACATGCTGTGACAGCACATGTCAGCTCTCTCTCTCTCTCTCTCTCTCTCTCTCTCTCTCTCTCTCTCTATCGCTCTATCGCTCTCTCTCTAGCTGTCATTTTCTGCAAGTGATGTTTACTAAGGCAAGAATCATTGTTACTCTTGCAAACACATCAGTCACCTAGATATCAAAGTCTTTTGGGTGGGCTTTTATGATGTGGAACAATATGGGTGACGAACAACAATCCACCGCACACCTAAAAAGAATGTCACTGTTGACTTTTCTTGTCTTTGATTCCATAGGGACGAGGAACACGCTCTCATCCTACAGTACTGTCAGACTTTAGGAGGGGAGGGGTCATCCCACAGTCACCCCCAAAGCCCCGCCCACATCCACAGGAGCCCTGCCCCTAATGTCCACAGCCCCTCCTACATGCTCCAGAGCCCCGCCCAGATTCTGCAAGCAGTGGAACGGGAGGAGCGAGGAGAACTGGAGCGAATCATAGCGCGACTGGAGGAAGAGCAACGGTAGGAATATTTCCAGTTCATGGACTTGTCTCTCTCTGTCACATTGAAAAGTTTTGTTAACATTTTAAATGAATAATTACAAGGATAAGCAATTGAAAAAGTAACCAAGATGTCCTTCCGAAATCTCGTATGTCCAAATTCGCTGTTTTTCAGGAAATGAAAAAAAAGCTGTTTATTTGAAGCTATTTAATACTGTGGTGTCAAGCACATTTAATACTTTTATTAGTTGGATATTTGCAAAACCCATTGACAAACATAAAGGGGGACTGATAATAATGATTTATTGCAACAACAAAAAAATGATGAAAAATGGAGATACAAGGTTTTAGAAGGACAGCAGTGATACTGTATACACTGTCAAAAAATTGGTATAAAAGCTAAAATCTTAAATCAAGCTCAAACTGGCTTTACAAGTCACTTGAATTTAAACTATTAAACTTTCTTAAAAAATTTAGTTGCATTTCGTATAACTTATAAAATAAAATTGTAAAATGTAAATGAATTTAATGAGTTAAAGTAGTAGAAAACATGTGTTAACCTAGATTATTACGCAGCGCTCAGGAATACTTTATTCTGATTGGCCAATCGCTACATTCCAAGGTTTGATTTTGCCAGATCAACTGGCCAAAATATATAGCACATGTTAACCCAGATGCTGCAAATCATTTTTACATGCAAAGATTAATATTACTCAATAAATAAATATAAACATATTGTTTAAAACAATGTTTAAATGATTAAACCAAATTGTCTGTTTCTGGTATGTAAACATCGCGTCTTAGATTAAAACCTAAAGTAAATTTTCCTCACAGAAGGTCTGCATTCATTAAAAATTAGCTAAGAAAATACGTTAAATCAATATTTCATGTTCAATGACAGACAGCCGAATGTTATCGCAAGAATAAACCCAGACAGTGTGATACGAGTATTACTTAAGACAAAAGGAGACAACATGAAAAGTTTGGTTCTCAGAATACCAGTCTGAGTCAATTTAACACAGTTCAACAGAATAGAAATCCAATTATTTCTTAAGTCCGCCCGAAACACAATAAAGCGAGAAAAGCTGCCATTTAAAAGAAGACCGTTAAAGTGACTTTGACTCTCCTTGTAATTACTTACTTCTGTTTGCAGTTATTCCAGTGAAAGGACTTCCCGATAACAGAAGCCTAAAGCTGGTTATTCGTTTGTGTAGTTGCGTGTTTGGCATCTTTATTCTGTTGCTTTCTAACAACCGGCCGTATATCTGGCTGCAGGTTTCAGTGGGTTCACTTTCCTTCATTGGTTCTCCAACCCAGAACATAAAAGAACTGGACCAGCATCCAGCAGTTATAAATCAAACTCACAATAAACAAAGAGCTCAAATCTGCCACGGCGTTAAACATTCCCACTTTATCTGTGTCTGGCTAGGACCCTTCAGAAGGAGTATGAACAGTTGCGTCAGCAGCATGGTCAGTCCGCTCCAGCGGTCGCAGCTGTTAGCGGGGCACCAGAGGAAGCTGACCTGTTAGCCGAAGCTAAACTCCTGCGACAGCACAAGGGACGACTGGAGGCCCGCATGCAGATACTAGAGGATCACAACAGTCAGCTGGAGTCTCAACTCTACCGACTACGCCAACTACTGCATCAGGTGACAACATACCCAAATGGTTTTGCAATAAGGCATCTTCCGGTATCGAAGTTTGGAATCACGGTAATCGGTGCGGCTTTTATATGCCGTATATCACGCTAGCGGATTGTGTCTTTATTATTGTTTTCAATGATGTTCTAGTTACTTTTTGACACCAACAACATATATCTAAAAATGATACATTTAATAAAAAGTCATGAGCATTTAAGAAACTAAATAAGCATTTAAATTCAATTTAAATTAATTGATTAATATTTAAATGAATGATGACTTATTGACCGCTAAATATGTATTACACACTCTATGTAAATCACTGTGTTTCACAGAAATATAAACGATTATGCTAATAAAATGTTACCCAGAATTATTCACTGTATTTTTACCGGTCTTTTATCACGATAAACCTTATTATTGAATGCCGGCAGAGATCTATTCACAATATATTATAGGTGCGGACAATGGATATGATATAATCGTATAACTATATTGTGTTAATACTACAGTACACATGCGATAATCCCGTAAATTATTCAGTGCACGTATCTGGTTTACAATTCAACATAGCAGATGACGGTTTTCAACCCCTTTGACATATAACCTTATAAATTACAATGGTTACAAAATTTTAAATGAACTAAATTACGTTTATTGGAATGATAGCGGTATTTATTTTTTAGAAATAATTTCTATAGATACCATGATAATATTGTTACCGTGAATTCTCTTGATCACAATTATCACATAGTGACCATATAAAACAGCTCAAATTGATATTGTTCTCTTGTTAGTGCTTTTTGTAGAAGGCCAGCACTATTTTTCTTTATATTCGCATGCATAATGACCTCCCATTGGCCTGCCGTCTGATGCCGACACCAACATGCACCAGTCTAGGGTCGCATTCAGTGTTTACCACACTGCATAAACCACTATTGTTTTAGTTCTTAACATAGCTTTGAATATTTAACAGGCCAGGCCAGCAGGCCCAGCAGCCGCCAACAGCGTCGTGAATCAAACAGTCATTCAGTCCTGATTTAGTGTAACAGTCATTTATTGCGTTTCTTGAGGGGTTGATTTACTGCACCGAGTCTCAGTTTGGCCAGATGGTCGTGTCAAAGACTATTAGCTAAATAAACACAATTTAACTCCATATGCAAAAAGGCAAACAGGACTGTCATTTCAAACTGACATTTGTGGTCGCACTTGGTTTTAGCAGAAGTAGCAATAATATCACCTCTCACACATGATTAATAAGACACTGTCTGTGTGGCTTTCCATCTAGATGAAAATACTGATATAAGGTGTGATATTTAATCCTGGAGTTTCTGGCAGTCACTTATGATTAGATTTTTAATAACGCTTTTTCTCCTTTTCTAGCCTGAGTTAAATGGCACCTCCTCCTCGAGTTCTCTTCATCAGGATTCAGCCGGACAAGCCGATCTCACAGGTAAACACACGCTCACGCCACAGGGAACTCATTGACTTCTGTGTTTCTTAATCTTTTGAGTGTATTCTGTGCGTGTGTGTGTATTCTCAGATGAATTTCTGGATGAGTGTGCTAACAGTAGCTCTGATCTGGCTGAGGTTATGGAACAAATTAACCAAAGTTTTCCTGCATGTTCTCGTAAGTCTAACGCTCTGACTTTCCCTCTCGCAATCCAACTCTCGAATGCCGGCTCATACTCTGCTCTTCTGGGTTCTCCTTTCCAATTTCCATACTGTTCTATACATAAGAGCTCAACAAACTAGATCAAGCTTAATGATCCCGGGAATGTTTAAGCTAAAAAATACTATTTGATTTCATTGAAAAAAGAGAACAGAGCATTAGCCGAAAAAGCATGTACGGATGCATACTTTCACAGAGAAATATTGTGTTATTACCAAAACTGTTCATACATTTCTGTTAATGTAAAAGTACATGCGACTTAAGACCCTGAAAGTTTTATAGTATTTTTATTACTCAGAAGTCCCTGATTGGTTTTTTGTTATTGCTGGACTTCATTTTGAAAAAAGTCGGATTTCATTATTAGGTGGACTCTGTGGGTGAAACATTGATCTCGGCTCATTGTCATGTTGTTCTCTATTGGGCAAATGTGTGTTGTGAAGTTTGTTTTGTGTGAAGATAAGGGGCCATTTCCATGTTCTTTGTTTGACGGAAACATTTGAATGAAGAACATAGGGTCGGCAGATTCATGTTTGGAGTCACTTTACTATTGTTAGACGCTGTCTCCCCCATTAAGTTCTCCATACTATCCCATGAATCTTAGGGTAGATGCTGTAAATGAAATGTTGTGAAGAGTGTGTTGTCAAGACTGTCACAGACATGGTCCTAATTGAATCTCTTTCTTTTTCTTTCCTTCTTTTGGAATGTGTAGCATCAAGTGTGTCTTCAAGACCCAAGGTAAGCTTTCAATTTCAACCCATCACTCCGGTTATACAAATATATATTCACCCGTATTTTAAATAAACATGATGAATACAAAGTGAAAAGAGAACCTGAAGTTCTGAAACACCATAAATTGTTTCCCACTATCCATTTCACTCATCTGCCCAAATGAGCGCAAACGAGTCTCTGATCACACGGGACATTTTGCTCTGCACCACTAGTTTGCGGGATTCATTTTATATTTATTAAATCATGTTCACGTTAACAATAACAATTTAGTTGCTGTTTGTTTCTAGTCATCTACAACTGTAATCACATGTGTACAACATTTTGGATCCTTTTTGAAACCCAAGGGATAACATGTGCAACATGTGGTGATATGTGAGGAACATGTGATCACATGTGGAGACCTATCACTACATGTCACACCTGTCATCCAATGGGTTTTTATCCCAAGGGTCTCACATGGGATTCACACAAAAAGGGTCCAAAAACACACATTTCACACGTGATTTTTGCACATTTGAATTTTGTTTGTCTTTTCTGTAACTGCATTACTAACCTGTTCATTTAATTAGAATGTTATGAGTGCATTCTGACCTAATATTTTTCTCTGTTGACATAATACTGATCATTTACTGGTAAATGGTGCAACTTCTCATAGCAGAAATTTATACTTACATTTTTTTTAAGTTTGTTTTTTCTCAAATGATCTTTTAGCTGTAATTTACTGGCTTGTGTGAAGAGTGCTTATGACACAGTCCCTCCTAATCCATCCTGCCGTCATCAAGCGATATCAAGTAGCAGATTTTAGGAAAGGAGCAAGCCTTTTGATTTTTTCGATTTGTTTCCATATAAAATACATCAACACGAGAAAATAAAAATGGATACGTTTATCCATTTCTTGTGTGTTTAAGACTCCTGAATCAAGCAGTTAAAAACATTGATTCTTATTGCAGTGATTCTCTTTATTATTTGATTGACAATTCCATCTCAGTACGATGTGAAGTCAGTCAGTGTTATGACTCAAACACTTGTTTAATATGTATGTCTGAATGATCGATGTTTGTGTGCAGGTGATGTGAAGGCCGTCAACAGAAAATTCGGAGCGCAGAAATCTTGAAGAGCACGCTCAAAACTTAACAGAATTCCCATTCCAGAGATGCAGATTTCCAGACGGACCCAAAGACTCTGGAAATGGACCACATAATTCATTGAAATGACTATTACTACTGCGTCTGTCTGTACTATGCAATTGTACATTTGATCAACGTGTAGATTATACGTGAGGTGTATTTACCCATCGTTGTATTACTTCAGTGATTATTTAGGGTTATGGGGGCCATTTACCGTGTATCCTGTACGCTTTTGTTTTCGTGATCACCGCGAAACAACCTGCTACATACTGTAACTCACAAGCAGTTTACTTCATTTTCTTTTTCAAATTAGCACGCTATCTTTCCGCAGACGTTAGGGGTTATTCGTTAAGTCCGAAAACTTCATAAATATCAGTGGATATGAAGACAAATCATTTTTGGTAATGCTATACTGTTAGCGCATGTTGTTCCGTTAAAGAGCTTCTTTGACAGTGTTTGCAGTGAACGGTCTCCCTTTAAAGTATCGTTTTCACATTGTTTTCGTCTCTGACATCGGCACGTTTGAACGGTCACTGCATTTCTAGAACGCACGCACAGATGTTTTACAACACAAACGTTCAAATGCGTCAACAAACACCCTTTTGTGCCTATAAAGCATCCATTCCAGGAGACGAGCGGGCGATAGATGCTGTAATCCTCGATGGATCGCGCAGAAAGATTATATTATAAAGATATGGATTTTCAAGATGTTTGGCCCAAGATTTATCTTTGTGTAGTATAGTTTTATAAATAAATGTTCTAAAATTAGAAGAAAGCCATGATTGCCTTGCTACCTCAAACATCATCGATCATTCAGTAGTTCATTCGTCTGTGCATTGGCGTGACCGTCGATTGATTCCCATTTCCAAAACTAAAACAGACACGATTCCATCTGTTGTTCCACAAAGGTTATGCAAGTAAGCTTGTCCTCTGTTGTCCCCATGGCCTTTTCACTTTTCTACATGGTGAATTTGCAGCATTCTCCCTTCAATGAAGCATTACAACAACACTGTAACATCTGCAAAGCAGTTGATTCTGACCTAGTGAAGTCTTACCGTCACCGTTGCTGTGCTGTTCAGACCCGAGATGGATCGTTTAGACCGACTACACTACATGTAATGAGGTTTCATGTTTTATCTAAAATAAAGTTTTTATAATGCATCTTTTCTTGTCTATTTTTCTAATATCACATTTAACTGCTGTAGAAAGGATGTTGCAAAGAAGAAATTCTTCAAAGATTGTTTTTTAACTAATAATGAAAATACTATTATCATTAAAGCATGTTAAAAATGTATATGGAACACAAAATATTGACATTTTGACACAATTTGAACAACACGATCATTTTGCAACACATTCTCATTTCACCATATTACAAAATGCAAAAAATCAAAAACAACTTTCTTAAACAAGTTTCCATTTGGCTGATATGAAGACAAATCATGCAGGGTAATGCTTAACTGTTGCATGTCTATGATGCCCCCGGCGGTGTTCCGTTGAAGTTCAAGCTTGTCTTCTTTAAAATCTGATTTGACATTGTACACAACGTCGTAACTTTTCAACTCAAGATTATAGTCTTCAAATGTATACTTAATGGGTGTTTATTTTTGAGATTCATTATTTGATAGAAACATCAGCGTTGAACATCTATAAATAAACCTTCATCCATCACAGCACCGGATCTGCATCTTCATTTCGTTAATGTTTCCATAAACTGTGTTTTTTCTCCATCTGTCTATATTCCTGAATTGAATGCAGGAATGACTGAGGATGTGTTTACTGTTAGCCTGTGAATCAAGAGAGAGAGAGAGAAATGAGGCAGAACTAAAAAAGAAATAAAGGAAGAAAACTAATTAGTAGCAAAACCTGTTTCCTCCGTACGCTCGAGAAGTTCCTGGAAGAATCGGAGACGTTAGTGCTTACTCGCTGCTCTTCAGTAAATCACAGCCGTCCCTCCGCAGAGGGCTTTATGTTATCATTAGTTGTTGGTGGCAGGAGGCAGATTCATCTTGGTCATTTCGGGCGATGTCAGTGCGCGGCAGTCTGACCTCAGAAGCGCTGCCCATCTATTAGTCTGGCTGCTTTACAAACTCATTTTTCTTCTGACATAACCAACTTTTACAGCCCGGAGTTCCATACGATGAAAATAGAGGGTTGATGGAAACCGGGTTTGATTGTCCGAATTTGATGTGTTTGTTTGGTGAATGTTGCCTCTCAAGCAATGTCCATAATAGCATCTGTCTCAATGATAAATGTTGTTGTGAACTGCTCTGAGTCAGAGACCCAAAAATGACACACAAGCACAATAAAATAGTCCACATGACCCATGTGCATTGTTATAAGGTTTATTGGCCTCCTGTACTTTCACAGTACATTCCTTTTTTATCAATAATGAGTTAAATCATGCTAGCTTTGGTTGAACTCTTTTTCACACCAGAAATGTATTACAGGGTCGATTTTAATTCCTCTAATGAGCACTAAGCATTATCTCTATTAGTGCAGAATGTGGTGTAGATCATCAATCATGTTGTGTGATGTTGCTCGGGCTCTGATTGATTTCTGCAGTTTCTGTATTGATCAGGTATGAATGTGATCCCGAAAGCTGCACGCTTACTTATATCTGGCCTCTCTGCTTGTTATGAATGCATACAGCACTCATTTCAAACAAGCACGAACCAGACCTCTCGAGAATCACACGTGCACGCTGATCTAAAAAACCTCATGAGAGCATCTGTTAGTGAAGAGGAAATCTGGATTGGGAGAGAAATGCGTGACAGACCCCTCAGCTCTTCAATATTCAACAGCTGTAATCGAGTCTCTCTAGTTAACATGAAGTGCTCTAACAGACTGGAGAGATATAAAATGTGCTTTGGTAAAGTCACGGTATCTTTTACATTGCATATATTTACGTAGCAGAGGCTTTTATCCAAAGTGACTTACAAAGGAGAGAGTTTTCAACATGCTGTCTTCAGAGCCAACAATAAGCTTAGTATAGTACAGAAAGATATCAAATAGTACTACAAGAATCAATACCGCAAAAAACATGTTTATCAGTATTGTTCAAACTGTATCAAAACTCTTGGGGGTCCCCTTAGCCAACCCCCCCCCCCAAAAAAGCTTGGTGACCTACTTGTCATTTTATGAGTAAGTTCGGCACTCGAATCTGATTGGATGAGAGCTATGCAATATTTCACCAGTATGACCACGGAAACTGCTCCACTGTTTGTATCACTCCACCACTAAACTAACCCTGCGAACCCTGCTGAAAAACGAAAATTCTGCCATGAATTACCCACAAGTCGTTCGACTAGCATAGGACATCCGTTCATCTTCGCAACACAAATGAAGACGTCTTTGATAAGGTTCGGGAGCTTTCTGACTCCCGCCCATAGGTAATAATGCGACTGACATTCTGTGCTTTTGACTCCCCAAAGTTCATTATTTTAGGCCTTATGGGTAATGCATATGAGGGATTGGGAACACCCCAGTCCCCCCAAACTGAACATCAGGGCTCAGATAAATATTGGTCTCCACACTCTTTCGTAAACTCTTACATATTTATGTAATCCTAAAGATAAAGAAATGTTTTTTTGAATTGCAGTCTGATATTTCTAAATTCAATGACTCACGAAATCGAACATGAGTAGCTAAAAGCGCTTGTTCTTTTGGGTCTTATGTTGAGTTAAGGGTTTCTTTGTCACGGATCTAAAGCAGTAAGAACATTCGCTCAATAGTCTCCAAATGGCTTTTGTGTCCTTCTGGCGGGCTTGTCGATTCCTGACTATTTGTTCATTAAGGTTTTGGCAGCACTGCATGTTCACGGCCCCTGAAGACAGTGGAAAGAATCGAGGATTGGGACCATCGAGAGCTTTCCCTGAAACTCATGGATGGCGGACAGGTGGAACCGTGCTGGTCTTGGCAACCCAAGTTTCTTCCTTCATCTCTCATTCTCCACGCTCAGCCAGTCTTGTGTTCCTCTTTGATGTTCTGTCTGGTAAAGAATTGAGGCATTGAACCAGGCAGAGGAACGGATTTATCCACGAGAGAAGAAAATCATTCCACAGCCGGAGAATTGCTGTGCACCGTGCAACATTCATGTGGAGAACGTGGGAGGTGAGATGAAGAGATGTCGTGGGGTTGTACGCGTGTCCATGTGCTGGAAATGAAAGATACACAGTCAAATCGAGAAGAGATATTGAGCGCCCACGTGATGCGTGGAGGTAATGAGCGAATGAAAAGCTTTATGGATTGAGAGAGACAGGCAACAAGAGAGAGAGAGAGGCATCTACATCTCATGTAGAGTAAAGTACCACCAGCTGGACCCATACCCACACTTTTAAATCGCAGTTGGGCTTGGCCTATATTTCTATTGCATATTAGTTTTTCATTACCATTTTTCACTTTTTCTAACCCTGTTATTGTCTCTCTAAAATGTCTGTATACAAATGACATCTGTTATGATTCCGAATTCAACAATCACATGGCAATTTGTAACAGCTGTATGACTTTGTGCCATCTCATTTGAATGTTTCAGTAAGATCTCCTTTTGCGCAGTGATGGTAAGTGGTGCTTTAATCTTTTTTTTTTCTATTATCATTCAGATTCAAATTCGCACAAAATCATCCCCTTTTAAAAATATGTTCTCTCCTGTGATCAGGTTGCATTGTTTGGCCCTATATGAAACTATCATTTTCCTATTTACTTTGTTAGCTCTCATTGCTAGTTCTGTGGTGAACAATTAATCTGTGCAAATCATACCACAAAACAACTGTAATCTTTCATCAAAATCTCCAAATGTAATTATGTCAGCTCATTTTATAAATTTTCCAAATCCAATGAGTCTGCAGTAGATAAAAATCAAGCCATGCCCACTATGGCAACTTCAATTTCACAGGGACTTATTACAAACTTCCACAAAACCTAAACTGTCTCGATGCCTTATTTTCAATTGTACAAAGTTTTAATTAAGAACCTAACTTGAGAACATCCAGCAACTATGAAATAATCCCAAATGCCATGATTGCTCATTTTGATTTAAACCGCTTATAATAAACTTTGGCTTGCATGATTACAGTATTAAGTAAATACTACAGCATCTTTTACAATGTGTTAGTAAAATCCTGTGTTGCCAGCTCTCTTCTCTTCTGTAGGAGTTATACTTCCCCATTATGCTGGTATACTACATCTGTTTCACGTCTTTCCTTTATAAGTCTTCTATAGTATTTATTCTACTATGATAATATCCACTGCTCTGATTGTAGTTGAATAACTAGTTTTATGGTGTTTTGAGATCAGAACTGTTGTCATTGATATGGGGGCAGCAAATGTCGAACCACCCAGTGGTTTGTGCAATAAACCAACCAGACAACTAAAGCAGCATGAGCGTATGACTAAAGACATGTCACTTAATACAAGGAAATACTAATGTAACAGCTGCAAACCTTTACACCACTATATTGAATTTTTGTTGGAAAAAAAAACGTTTAAAATTAATCCGTGTTAGTCATCCTTACAGGACTGTGACTTATATTTTGTTAATGAGCTGTACATGTGACAGTTCGGTTCAATTCAAATGTTCTTAATTGGCAATACAAAAGGTACAATTTGTTCAATATCTAAAGGGTGCATTAATCCCTGTTTCAAAAGAGCAAAGAAAATATTTTTTAAAGAGATGCCGCCGTTAAAGGAGGCATGAATTTAAATCACAATTTTATCCCAAGCTTTTGTAATATGAGAGGGAATCGTATTCATGCAAACATCACGTGAGTGTTAGAACTGAAAACGCCATTGTGAGATTACATCTGTTATTGACACCAGGCCCAGCGAATGCCAGGTTCTGGAATTCACCTATCTATGACGACATTGATAGGTTAAACACCACCTCCACAGAAAAATATCAACGAGCCCCACCCACTGGTTCGCGCATGACAATTCTGTTGTGGCGTGGAACCAGATAGAGCGAGCAAGTAATAAACTAACATGCTGTTAAAGATAGCTTACTATTGTGCCACCCCTGGTTGTGGAAGAATACAGTTGCTGAATAACCTTCCTTCAGATTCCGACATTAGTAACGCAGGGTTAAAGTTTTTTTTATAAAAAAGTTCCTGCTCATGTGGGAAACGCATGAAGCGTTTGTTCGTTTCATTTCTCCGAGGCTTCCTTCCATTCATTGAACAAGGCACAGGTTTACACTGAATTTGTGAAGAGTTTAAAAGTTCAAAGCAGTGCTGCTATACCTTCAATTGGATCTGATAGGAATGGTGAAGCAATCTTTTATAAGTAAAACATTTTTGTACTGCTACACTATTGCTATGTTAGAGATCGCTTGATGTGCCCTGAGCGCTTTCGAAAATAGGCCATTATTTCTTGATTTTGATGTTTTTGGATGTAAAACGCGAACCTCATAAGTAGACCTCATATAACAGTATAAAACAATAAACAAGCACAGTTCATGAGACCTTTAGTAGATTTCCTGAACTAATTATTATTCAATGATGGCTTAAAATTGTGATTATGAGCGTTCAATACATGATTATGGGTGACATTTAAAGTTCTAATAGCAACTCACTACGTATTAAATAGAAATGGTCCAACTTTACTACAGATACTACATTTACATTTTAACATTTAGCAGATGCTTTAATCCAAAGTGAATTACAAATGAGGTGAACAATAGAAGTAACAAAAATGGTAATAAAGGGCAAGTACATTGAAGACTGGTCTCAATTTCCTGAACAGAACACATATAGCCAAACTATATATGAAGAGTTCATATACAGAAAACAGAACTCTTAAAAAATCATGTTTTTTATTATGCAATCCAAGTAATATCAATCAAACTGCAGCTGGCTTGGCCCAGCCCATTCACATTACAATCGACTTCACTGTAATCATGTCAGAATATCTGTGATGTTTACTTCGCAGGGCTCTTACGGGCATATTGAACTAACCTCCAAAGCGGCTGGAGAATCATACAAAATATGCAGAGCGGGGGTCCGTGAGGACCAGGATTGAGAACCACTGGTTTACACTACTGGTGATGTAATGCAGGACCTGGGATGTGAAGAATCACGTTCGCTCCCATCTTCACTCCTATTGGCCGGCGCTCCCAAAAGTCAACCCTGGTCTGCATAAAGTGAAACATTTCTTAACTTTGTCGCGTTGCTAAACACACACCATCTGGTCCCCAACGGTTGCTACTGGTCGTGTCGCCGGAAGTCCTCAGCTCTGCATTGAAACAAATAGGATCATGACGCTTTTTCGCTTGTAATGTGAACGGGGCATTACAGATGACCTAAGATTCAGCTGCTCTGACAGAGATGGGCAGATTATTCCACTAGCGCAGACCAGTCCAGGAAAGAAGGGTCTATGTGATTTTAAGCCTTTATGAGAAAGCACCACAAGCCGGCATTCATTAGCAGAACGCAAGCATCTGTAGGGCACGTAGGTCTGTATTAGTGAGTTTATGTGTGGAGGAGCAGATTTTGTGGTTGTCTTCTGTAGCAGCAGAGCTTTAAAATGAATACGGACGGTAATAGGGAGCAAAATGCTGACTGATGAAGAGAGATGTGACGTGAGCTCTCTTTGGCTCATTATAGACACATACCAATCACTGAATATGTGTAAATGATAAATACAGATAATTCAGTTGTACATTACTATTAAGTTATTGAACATATTTCACAGTAGTTCATCTTACATTTCCTAACACATACATTAGCCCATTTTTCTCTGGCCATCAAATATCTCTTGTTCTCTACAAACTGAACTCATATCAAGGATGGCAATAATCTGTGAATGGAGTTGTGAACACTCTGAAATGAAGGAGAAAATGTGCTGTGCCGATATCACGGTTCTGGAAATCAACTAAAGCACTGCTTCATGACCATATGGCACCCAGAAGCAGTTATTAGATGAAACAGCCGAGGATCTCTGAGGGTATTTTGATACTTTTATTTTCAGAAGAGTGTTCCCTGATGTTAAATGCAAAGTGATGTTTTATTTGATTGGGGACCGTACTGTCTCATCGGTTCAGTAATTTAACTTCAGCCCGCTGTGATCGTTATGCATGATAGAGTTTACGTAAGAAAAGTTCAGCTGGAGGTTTCTGGAGTTCTGTATCTTTGACCTCTTATGTTAGGTTAAATAAATAAACATTGGTACAGGATGATTTTTGAATAATATTGTTAAAAGAAATTTCTCATTTACTTAGCCTACTTGAAGCTTTTATATAATGAGAAATCAAATTAAAATACATGAACATGAATGAAAGCTAACTGTAAACATTTTTTATTGAATCTTAAAAGCAAAATGTATTATGTGATCAGTAACAGCCAGTCACATATATATATATACTGTACGTTCTGCTTATACAAACATAAGAACATAAATACATATAAATAAATATACAATAGTTCCGATGATCAGTTGTTGTTCCTAAACACTATTAACTAGTTGTTTCTAAACCTATAAGAACTATTGATTTATTTAATATAATTTGTATTAACTTGAGTAAACTTGTCATAGCATTATTTCTTATTTGCACAGATGTATTTAAAACCACAGCAGTAAAAAAGCCCTGGATGTTGTGTTCAAACTGGTCTCATTGGAAATACGTACTTCTCTACACTTTTTGCTATGCCACAAAATATGTATCACCAGGTACATATGGCATCCCGATAGCACCACATCGGTACAAAGAGGTACAGTATGAGACCAGGTTGGTTGTATTCTAGGGGTTAAATGGAGAAAATGATCATTCAAAACTAAAGGATAACTTTGTTTGGCACAAAACTTTGACTAACATTATAATTGGATCTCAGAAGGAAAAAATATATAATTCATAACATGATCCCTTTAAGGTTTCAGACCTTCACTCTAATTTGATGGTGTTTATAGATCTAAGTTCTGCGTACCAAAGTTGCGTGTATGTTTTGCTGACCGTCAGCAGTTCAGTGTGTATAATATTATGGTATCTGAGGACTGTGTTTCACATCACCCACGCTAATGGACTTCATTAACTCATCCACTCCTGTGACACAGCATGAGAAGGGTCTCCGGATTATCTTTTCTAACCAAATACAGTCTCTCGCCCACTTCTGCTAGCGATGCCTGGTTTTCTGCACAGCGCAGCAAAAGCAAAGTTACCAAGCAATAACAAACCTTTTATTTTATCAACCAGAGTAAAACCTGAACATGACTCTTATGTGGAGAGTGTCCTCCCACAGAACACCCACAAGACTCACGATCCCTCGTTCTGATTCAAAACCGTTACCTCTGTATGCTGCAGTCTGAAGCACTGGAGTTGTGAAGGCCATTTCAACATTAACATTTCTTACAATATATTGTCTAATTTATAGTTGAATTTTGATTTGTAATTTTAACAATTGAATGTAGTCATGTTTTTGTTCCTGAAGCAATGTTTGCGGGTCTAGTGGATCCACTCCGTTATTCGGTTTTTGAAGGGATAGTTCACCCAAAAATTAAAATTCTGTCATCATTTACTCAGCCTTTGATCATTTTGAACCTGTATGAGTTTATTTGTTCTGCAGAACACAAAATAAGATATTGTGAAGTGTGTGGCCGAACAATGGTGGTACCCATTGAATATTGAATGGAAACAAAATCAGTGTCAATAAGTCAGTAGGTACCGCCATTGATCAGTTACTCAAAATATCTTATTTTGCCATACAGGTTTGAAATGGGTGAGGGTAGGTAAATAATTACAGAATTTTCATTTGTAAATCTCCTTAAAATAAGTGAGTGAGAAGAGAATAAGATGATTGCAGACAAAACTTACTGGCACTTCCTCTGAACAGAAGTGTGTGTGTGAGCTGAAGATAGAGGGATGTAGAGCTCTTTGGCGTGAATTTGAGCACCTGTTGACTTATTCCTGATGGGTTCTGTGTTGAAGAGAAAACACTTGTGAATAAAAACAGATCCGTCACAAAAACAACTGAATACAGATTGAAGGGTGTGTTTGACACTGCGGGTGAGTTTTGAGATGATGTGGATTGCCAAAAACAAGCCTTAATCACTTGTCTACCCAGTCAAAATCAAAACATACATAAATAAAATAATAATAATACAAACTAATTTAGGCTAAATTGTCTTATGCATATTCTTCTCTCCCCATTAGAAAATATTTTTTAATGAGTTTTAAAATTAGATTTATGCTTAAAACAGAAAACAATCTTAATCTGTCTCTCTCTGTCAAGTGTGTTTCATTAACATGAAGATAAATTATCATTAAAAGCATGATCTTGCAGAGTTTCTCAGAGAGAGAGAGAGACAGAGATACAAACACATTCTTTTTTTAATCTTTTTTACTGCAGTGTTTATTTTTATCATATCACAAACATATTTGTAACTTTAAAGGTTTTGCAAAAGTCACTTAAGGATTATCTAATAATTGTCTTTGTAATGGTCTGTGAATAAATGTGTATCCTTTTATTTCTGTGAAAACGAAATAAGACTGACTGCTGGTGTCTGACTTTGATTTAAGCACAAGAAAAGCTAAAATTTTGACAAAAAAGGCATTTTCACAATTAAAAGAATCTCTTGAATGGACGTTGATGTACTATTAAGCAGTAAATGCAGAGTCTTAAATAAAGAAGCCCCAGCAATCATTAATGAAACGACCAATCAGAATAGATATTTAGATGAGGCAAAACCATTTGCATTCATCCAAAACTGCATCTTAAAAGGCACAGGGGAGGAAAAATTTGTATTTGACTCATCACACATTAAAGCCATCACATGTGACCTTTCAATATAATTAGCTTTTTACTTCACTAAGTGTTATTAGTATGTATAAGTGTACATTTTAGCTTTTCTTGTAGCTTTCCTCTAGCTGACTGGTAAGAGCATTGCGTTAATGACACAAGGTTGTGGGTTCTATCCCAGGCGATTGTATATACCTATGTATAAATGTGTAGGATAATGCAATGTAAGTCGCTTTGGATACAAGCTTCTGCCAAAACATAAATATAAATACTATTAAACTGTTGTGGAGGGAACAAAACAGGTAAAGAGAGAAAATATAGAAGTACTGAAATACCTCAATACAAATAAAACTGAATGAGAAGGCTATATGTAAAACAAAAGATGGACTTCCTCTAGTTCAGAAATTCTTTGAAAAGTGTTCCCTATATTTGACTAAAACAAATTAACCTGCTCAAGACTTCACTGTCTTAGAATGAAACATCAATAAAGTAGAAGGCAAGAATCCATAAAGGATTTAGATTTAACAGTTTAATGTAATCCCTTCATTTTGGATTTTCCAGATATCAGGGAGACCATTTATATACAATTAGGTTGCATATTTACTGTACTGAACGTAATCTTTGATGGTTTCATCATTATTTATTTACATTTTAGCCTCCCTGGAAATTACCTGCATGGTGAATACTGTGCGTGTCACTTGTTCATCTCCATCCACTTTTTAATGATAAGGTAGTATTCCGATAAATCTTACAAATCGTGTTCAATGAAGATGTCATTCGATTCAAAACAACAGAAGTTAATCACAAATTTGGAATATCTATCGCTTTTTAAACTTTCTCTCTCTCTCCATTTCTCTGTCTCTCTCTCGCTCTCGCTCTCTCTTAGTCATTCTCAAGTAGCCTGTTTGATGATGATGATGATACTACAGTGATACTGAAGCACTCAGACATCCTATGATGTCTGTCTTGAAATAGAATCTCTGATTAATTTAAATCACACTTCATGAATATTGAGATGAGAACGAAAGATCGAGCAGCTCTGACTGACAGTATCAGATGCAGAAGCGTTAATCTGCCCAATACACCTTTACATCAGCTGATTAATGTAAAACATGATCTATTAGCATCTACAACAAAAATGAAAGCCTGTCTATACTGAGAAAACACAATGGTACAAACTACTTTCATCATTGCAGTGTGACCTGTGGTGTTGCATTTTGTAGCTTTGTTGACTTGTGTTCCGTTTACAGTAGATTTCTTTGTTGATTTAACTAAATGTGTGGGTGTGTCCTGAATATTACTGGTAAGGCTATTCTCATCTCAACCACAGGAACAATGTTCCTCTAATAGAATGAACTTTGCTGCTGTTTTTGTGTGCTGTGAAGTGTAATGTAGACAGCACTGTTCAATAGCATGTATGTTTTGTTGTGTCACCTGCTTGCATTGCCGACAACTTTGTTCATTTTAACAAGATTGTTAAATTGCAGATGTCTATCTCATTGATTATAATGAGAATGTTTTGTTGCTTGCATGCACTATAAAAAGCTTTCTAGTTTTGTCACGTCTGTTGTTTGGGGTATAGGCATCTTCCTTGATTATACAGTCACTGGAGCATGTTAGTTTGGTCGCTTTGTGTGATGTCTTGCAGTGTAGGCAGCTTTGTTGATTGGTAATTGTTTTCTAGTCAAGCAGTGTTGTGTCATCATGTGCAGTGTAGATAGTTTAATAATTACAATTCTTTTTTTCTATTGTTGGTTGCTAAGTTAAATATATTGCTTTATAATTGTAACAAGGTTCAATAAAAGGAAGGAAGGAGACGGGAACCGGAAAATATTTAAGTAAAGTTTTAATATAAATAATAACGGCCGACTGCCGGCGAACAAAACAAAACTACGGAAGTAAAACATACATACAACCGTAAAACATGTTCGGGCCCGGTCCTCTCTCTTCGACGGTCCGGTCGCTCGTTCTCTTATATGCTCCCAATCTCCTACGTGATTCGAGACCGGTGTGCGCACCGCTGGCGCTCATTAACAATTACTCACCGGTCTCGAACCACGGTCTCGCCCCGCCTACTCTACTACAATAATATATCAAACTTTTACTCTGCGAGTGTCCCCAATTGGTAGCCATATTTTCAACACTTCCGAACAGCTATTTCAGTCATAAGGCAACACTGTACTTGTTGAGTTGCTCACTTGCAGTGTAACTTCACTTTACACTGAGTTATCCCTGTAACTTTATCCTGTGCATTATAATACAAACAGTGACACTTATTATGGCACTTTTTGTCATTTGCTTGCAGTGTAGATGGTGATAATGCAGTCTTGGGGTGCGTCATGTAGTCTAGCTGTACAGACAGTGGAAACAATTGTGTGACAAAAATAGATGTATAATACTGTGCCTGATCGTGTTGAGTCAATTGCTTGTAGTGCAGAGACGGTGTAAACTGAGCTCTCACATTTTTCTATAATTCAATCAGATCAACCTTATGATGAGTGTATGAATAGCTGATCAGGGTAATGATGCAGGTGTTTCAGATGAGACTTCAGTCTCGAGGCCCATAAAGAAGGTTAATGTTCTGCAGAATTAGATTTTTCTCTCTCTGCCTTACTGTTTCCATCTTAAATGCACAAATAATATGCAGTTCCATGAATAGACGGGATTTGGGTGCTTTTTGGCAGTTTAAAAGCAGTGACCTGCATGTGTCTTTTGAATGAATGGCTGTATCGTCAAGCCTATCTCGTGTGTTTGAGCAGACAAACATCATACGATAAATTGGATTTCCAAAGGCTTTGAAATAAAGGTAAAGTTAGGATTGTATGCCGGAGCATTGCTTTTGCGAACCATTTTTTCTGCAAGCCTGGAGTTTTTAACATGGAGTTGTATTGCATCATCTTTATTGAAATTGTTCAATCCTCTTTGTATGACCAAACTAATTAAACCTCTGGGATTAATAAAGAAACACATTTGGAGCATTCTCTTTATCTTTCTTCTTCTTTAATTAGACATGTGGCTATCAACACAAGCCAGTGATGCATTCTGGGTACTCTGGCTTTGTAGGACTCCTCTAGTCTTGTCTAGGATTTTTCAACACATTTAAATGTCATTCTGCCCTGTGTTATTTCTCTCATTCGCCTGAAAAACACTCACAGTGTTGTCAGATGGTAATTCTGCATGAACAGATGTTTGACTCCTCTGAAAGCTTATAATGGACACAGTAATAAATGAATGGAAGAGTGTCTTGGTCATTGCAGTTAGCACCATTACCCTCCTTCAAGAAGTCATTATGAAAAACTCAAAAGATCTATAACATTTTGTGTAAGGATCCAATAAAAAACATTAAAAAGTATACTTTTAATGCATTACGTTCAAACTAAAATAAATACTTTTTTCACTGAGGAGATGAGTACTCAAGCATACTACTGTAAACTTAAAGTATACTTAAAAGTATACTTCATTTAAAAGGTGGTACACTTACAAGTAAATTCATATAAGTATGCTACGTACGTCTGGAACGACAAACAAAGTCAGTTTGTCTGACTTCTGAGCTCGGGGCAGATCGATCTACCCTGAACTTATCAAGACCATATAATGGTACCTGTTATGTTAAATGTTACGTTTTTCTCGGCATCTCATAGTGACATCAGATGGTAAACATGCGAATGTGATGCATGGTTGACTGGAACATATTGAGATCAGACATAGAATGTTTTATGACATAATATCCGAAATCCGAGTTGTCTGGAACGCAGCATTACTCCATAATGTCCTATATGCTACATACTTAAAAAATAAACTTTGAGCTGTTTGTTCAGGCCGCAAACATAGGTTGAGAATAGCATGAACGATGTAAATGAAGTACGGATTGTCATTGTTATGTAAACTCACTCTTAAGGAATCAGTCAGAATTGATTTAGTCTTCTTGGTCTATGTGCACTGCTGCTGTGTGTTTCAGAATGTAATTGCTGTTATTTCAGTGAGCGTGACAGTTATAAAGCTATTTGCTAGGAAATTACATAAATATAACGATCAGATGTGAACAGCTCAGCAGCAGATGTGCATTGGCAAGCTTTTATGACTGACTCATCTCAGATCTGTCTAAGCACTTGAACAGGTGGAATTACTGCCTGCTGTGGCACACAATGACACAAAATACTGAGATTTTTTTTCTTTTTCTTTTTAGTCAACTTTACAATGTGGGATTTCTTTAAACCGCCAACTCGATTTGCATTCTTAATGTATTCTTTCCTTACCTTGTTACTTTGAATGCAAGGGATTTATGGATTGTTTTGATTTTGTTTTCCTCCGTGTATTTGATCAGCTGGGCCTCAGGTTAAAGCAATACGATCCAATTTAGTGTTGTGGAGCTCATTCAGAGAAGTCCTTCATCGCCAGTCGCAATTTTTTACCTCTTCTTCCTCTCTTGTATTCACTGTATTGTGTTTATTTTTAATATTTTGTTTATGCTTCTTTTCAGAGACATTAGTTCATTTTATACGCCTCAAGAACCAAATGTCTTCCTTTCTGGGTGCATCCATCTGTTTTTATCGTTCTCAAATCATTTGGTGTCTTCTAGCAATTTCTTTCGTTCAAATAAAGCAGTTGAAAAGCTATTTGAGGCATTCAAGCCTCAAACGTTTTTTACCTCCTAAAATGTTCACAGGAAATGTGTTTAAATAATTTATTTGTTTGCGCGTGTATCCATGACTTCACTACTTGAAAGGGTAACACTTAATGATAACTGCATGCTATGAAGCGTTAGTTAAGCATTAGTAAATAGTTAATTCATAGTTTGTAAAGCATTGTCTCAACATTAATAGACATTAATGTGTTTAATCATTTTACGTTCATACTTTTTAATGATCAATTTATTATTTCTGAATTGTGTATTAGATCATTTATAAACCAGTTATAGGAGTTACTTAAAGCATACATATAATGCTTTATAAAAGTAGTTTTAATGTATTAATTATGCCTTGTAATGCCTCATGAATAATTGTAACTACAGTTAGAGTTAATATATTATAACACTCATCAATTCATTTTTACACTTTGCATTTTTAACGTGGTTATAATTATTTACAACAACATTTAATGTATTACAACACAGATTATGAACAATTATCATACCATTTGATAACCCTTTACAATACATTATACTTAAAAGTAAAGTGTTACCGATCTGTTTTATTACTGTTGTTTGATGTTGATCTTGTGACTTGGTTTTCTGCACTGTAAAACTTCACAACTGTATCTTTTGTAGATATTATCGCTGTAGTATCTGAGATAAATTGTGTTATGATCTATTTACTGGGATAGTATGCGAGTTACTACAGCACACAGCATCCATAGCACCATTCAGCTGTGACTATATTCACTCATATTGTAAAGTAGCTTATACCTTATTGTTTAATTGTAAAATTGTGGTGTTAATTGATTATAACTTATTCTATAACTTTTTTTTGGATTGCTGCATCATAGCTCAATTTATTTTAATGGCAACCTTGGGGTTTGCCGTACGGTACCAAAGCTTATAATAATAAATGAACAATGTATGTTTTGTCATGCCGTGACTGTCACTTGCATGCCAGGAAAGGATTTATCTTTAACATGCACACACACACATACACACACATATTTGTGCTTAATTATATCTTTTTCTGTTCAATCCAAGACATCTAAAATGTTCCTCAAAGAGATGGAGTAGGTTAGGATTTCTGCCAACCAGTAAACAGGTAAACAAAGAGGGAGTTGATGGTCTTCAACCTCTTTTATCTGCTGAAAGCTTTCTCTATTTTCTCTCCCAGTCTGAGATGTCAGCGTGTCCTGCAAGCGTTCCATCTCAGGTCAGAAATATCTCATTCATTTCAAAGACGTCTGAGTCACTCTCATCAGATATTTCACGCAGGAGTCAAGATTTTACCGAGGTAAAAAATGTGATTGTGCCCTACATACTTGGATAATACGGTTGAGAGAGGGAAATTGTTTTGTTTCCCTGTCATTCCATCCTGAACTCTTCTCATAAATAGATATGAAATTCACACCCAGGCTGGTAATTTTCTTGCTGTCTGCATTGGTAATGCCTTTTAGCAAAGCAGAGCGAAAATTGCTTTGTGGTGAAGGTATATTTACTGCTGTCTGCAAATCTCTGAAATGGTTCAAGAGAAATGTACATGTTTAGACTGAGCTGCTAGACCAGAGGTCTTCAAACCTGCTGGAGTGTCGCTTTTTGGAGATCACCTCCAACCTAAATTAAAAACACCTGCCTGAAATTTTCAAGAAGACTGTGAAGACCTCGATCAGCTGGTGCAGGTGTGTTTGATAAGGGTAACAAAGTAAGCAAACATGATGCAATGCATTCTATAGGCTTATCCATCATTCGAATATATACAAATTCAATTTGACATCTTTTAGTTTGTCAAGAAAATCGAAACGCTGTTATTTGAAAAGTGCGCATGTGTATGAACCAACATGCTCGTGGGCCCTCATGAATATAAAAACAACAGATAACACATATAGGATATCACAAGTTGTCTTAAAATGCAATGTATGTTATTGACACCTAGAATTTGACATTAATTCGATCTGAACGTATTATTAGTAGACATCATTACTCCACTCATAAAACAGATTAATGAACCAACTTGATTGAAACACTGTGCCTATGAGAGCATGACTATACACCACTGTTCTACATGCAGACGTAATGACTTGTTGTCTCATACATTAACCAGTCCCTGTGCTGCATATATGTATAAAATAATATATTTGTGTTTAATAAAACAATTAACTATATGATTAAAGAAAAGGGCAATTCCAGTGTTATAGAGTTGACATATAAATGCTCAGAGAATGTATTTGTTACTAATATACTGAATCATCTTTTTATATTTGGCTAAACTCTTGTAGATAGAGTTTAAACACCAGAAAAATATGAGTCTATTTAAAAAAAGCGAAATAAACATGCGTTATGGATGTGAAAAAAGCAAGGTAATGGTTTTGGGGTGATTTGAAGGATTTCTGTCAGTAAATATGGACAAACCTGAAGCCAAAAAACTTAACAAATGGAGAAGGGATAGCTCTTCATAGAACATCAAGCAGTTACTATTTTAATTTTCATGTATACCCATTTATTGAGGAATATGAACCGTGCATGTGACACTCCTGATGATGGCACTAACCTGACTATGGAAAACATGCACTAACAATAAAACTTGAAGAGAGACCTGACATGGGTATTTGAACTGCCAATTGTTGACATCTGTGCTATTAGTATAGCAAAAGCCTTTGGTAAAAAACATTATTTTTACATGGTAAGATTGACATTTTCAAAGAATTGGCCAAATACTGCTGTGATTAAATTTTAGATCATAATATAGCTTGTATATTGGTCGTGGTGTAGTAGCAAAAAGTAGATAACTTAACTTAAATAACTTGGGTTTCTATTAATTTAAGTTCATTTAAGTTATCAATGTTGTCTGTATAAAGTTTTATAGTACAGTTTTAAGCTGATATTTCAGAATTCCTCATTTATGTGATGCTTATCTTTTTAATGGTATATTTCTTAAAAGTGATATTAATATATTTAGATGTAAAACGTATTAAATTAGCAAAAAATTCCTAAATGCCAAAATTTCCCATAGGTAATAATAGATTGACAACCATCACTAAACACCTGTCGATTTAACTAATGTACAGTCACAGGTGTACTCTAACTTTATACTGGATGTGTCGCATACAATGTACAGTGCTAATGATCTTATATGTAAGAGATGTAAAGCAGCTGGAAAAGTGCTAAGATCTGCGTTTGCTTATGATGCTGGACATAAAATAATAAAACCCATATGTTGCTACATCCAGAGGAATGATATCCTGCCCTCCCCTCAGGTGTTGTTGATGCCCAGGAACTGAACCCCTCTTCTTATCACACCTCTCCCCTTCATCTCTTCAGGCCCTGATCACTGGGAAAAAGCTTACACATTTCATACTGTGTATATCATTTATTGTCATATTATGAAATTTTGATGTTTGATGTTTTGATCATCATGTTTGTAATTGTTTTAAAGGTCATGGTGCTTGGTGGGTAAAAAGGTCTGGTTCTTTCAAACCTAACTAAGAGTATATTAGAGCTTTCTAACTCTGGGACATAATCCTCTAAGAGGTGTAACTTTGTCCGGGAATCTTGTATACAGATAGATTGAGATCCCATTTGATGCTCTCTTCCGTCACGAGAAAACAAACGAACCAAGTTACTCAATGACCATTGGCTTTGTTACATCTGGGTATATAAGGTGCATTGGCAAAAGACTAAGGGAAGCATCTGTAACCAGAATTTCCCACACTGGAACTGTGTGTCTAGATTTTGTATGATAAACTTTGTGGTTTTATTTTATTCTTATACTATGTTGATAATCTTTGCTTATTAAGTTAGAATTGTCTTTGTATGAACATGATTTTAGTTTATGTTGTACCTGCCTGGTATAATAAATAGTTGTTATTGATTTATTAAGAAATCTTCAGAGTCTGTTCTTACCTGTAGATTGAAAGGAGCCTGTTGTGTTAGCGCAAAATCAATAGGTCAGGATAGGATGGACTAGTTTTGATTTTCACAATAAATGGGACGCATTTACTAAAGCCCACCTATCACCTTGCTTAGCAAGTTGCATGATCGTGACTAAAATAACTATTGTTATGCTTCTGAGCAAGCATGGAGCGGCAAGACTTAATGATATTAGTTTACCCGGCAACCTCTGACTAAAGATCAGAACTGACAGTTTTGTGATAGTGAGATCCACGTACTTGGCCTGATAATTATAAATAATAAAGTATGAAAATGTATAGATTAATTAACTAATATCAACAGATACATTTGAAATGTCATATACGTTATTTTATATTACAATAAAATTGGAGTCAGATCGGTCCTAACCACAGAATCATGTAAATTGAACCGAAATGTTCAAACTTCATATACTGTAGAATTGCTGAGGAGAAGCAGAACACAAGCTTTTCTCATATGCGACCCAGATCTGCTTACTGCATGACAGTGTGAACAGGACAAACCACATGGAATCCGATCTTTTTTAATCTGATCTGAACCACTTTCATATGTGGTCTTAAATCAGATAGAGGTCTGATGTTTCGTAATGCGACCTCAGTCTGAATGGTCATATTGACCTAATACCAATCCATTAAGACAAACAATACACAAGACCCTTTCATTATGCCACGGTCTAATGTCCAGCACTAACCCAGTGTAGACCTAAAAAATAAAAACTATGACAACAGTCATAACCAATGCTTCTACAAAAAATATATTTCAATATCCTGACTCTAGGCCCTCTATAACAAGTTGTACATTTGTCAGTATTTTATAATGACTCTTAGAGTCAGAACGGTTTGTTTTCCGAAGTGATGTTTTGCAGCTCTAAAATGCTAATGTGTTATAATTCTGTGACTTTGAGATCACTGATGTCATTATTGTAATGTGTTGTTTGTCACAGAGGAGTGAGTGTAAGTCATACAGATACACAAATTAATGTCATAGTGAGAGGACAGGAGCAGGATGGACATCAGCTCACGCTGGGATTGGTACCAGTTTAAGTAAACTGTCCGCAGATGTGATTCCTCCTTATCAATGTAGTGTTTGTGTCTGCCTACCATGACCCAGACATTCTGTCAGATCAACATGCCAGCCACTTAAATGTCAAACTGTGTTAATATTATGAGGTGCACTTTGATTCCGCACTTTGATTCCGCAGATGATAATAAATAACCTGTTGGCTCAGGGCAATTTTTCTACCATACATCTAAATATTGATGGGTGCATTATCTAAATGTACAATTTAATCTGTTATAAAAGCCCAATATCATAAATGTGGAAATCAAGGGACACATTACCAAAAGTACAGCACGTCATAAGAAATAAATCATCTAGTCAAACTGCAAATTATTAGAAGCATTTATTTCAATTATAGGAACTTGTGTTTTGTTTCGAATTCATACATCCAGTATTTTATATCCCCAGTTTGTAAAGCTCAAAAATTTTATTTTGGAAAACTTTTAAAGCTGTGTGATAAACTAATGCTGTGGTTTATAATGAGATCAGCCAAAGGGAAAATTTATATGGAAAATAACAGCAGGCTCAACATCAAGCCTTGGGGCACACCATGCTTTATCTGTGCAAGGTCAGTTAGCTCATCATTTATACAAACAAGGTAGTACACTGCAGAAAACAAGTTCTTAATGAGTTTTTAATAGTTCTTTTAAATGTTTTCTAGAAAACGTGCCTAGTCTTTGAAATAGACAAATTGACTTAAGGCCACAGTAGAAGTAGTAAGGAGTACCCTCTCGTGGAACACATGTGCACTCCGGCTGATGAATTGAACAATAAGTTACTGAAAACATTACTCATCATTGATGCCTTAATAGTGACATTACTGAAATTGTTCATAGAAAGCACACAGAGAGGCTCTTAATATAATTATAATTAAAAACTGTCAGGTGTAGCTGTGTATATTAACACCCACGACAAGGAGTGACATCCAAACAGGTATTTGATGACAAATCCAGGGGAAGAACGATACAGAAACACAAGCACACATAACCATAGACAATAACCAACAAAGAACTGAGGATAACATAGAGTTTGAAACACAGATGGCAAACGAAGGGAACTAATGGAACACAGTTGAAACTGATGAAGTAATTAACACAGGAATGAACAGACACGAAAACCAGAACTAAAAAATAACTGAACCGTGACACTATCACTGAAATAAAAACATCTAGTAGAATTGACTTTTTTGCACACAGTTTTTAAGCTAAATTTACTTAAAAACTGTGTGCAAATAAACACAAAACATAAAGTAAATCCCACAAAGAGTTTTTTATGGGGATTTACTATTTAAAGACAATAATTAATGTAAATATGATAATTAATGTAAAATTAATAATTAAATTGTCATTCCAATCGTGCCTTCATTAGCCTGTCCTTGACAAAATAAAGCATGTCTTTAACAAAATGTTTTTCCAAACACTGTTTCAAAAGCAGCACCTTCAATATAGTAATACTAGAAACAAGATATTGCTTCAGTCAGATGATAGTCATTGTTATAGTGCAGTGGTTATAATATAGGGCCTTAGGCCTCTCTGAAACTCATTTGAACACAGTAGGGTGGAAAATAAGGGAAATAGCTCAAAATAAGTATGATAAATCAGTTCATAGGGATTCAACTTCTTTATAAGCAGACAACCGTTTTCTCTAATCCTTATCAATGAACTAGCATTGTACAAACAGCACCACAACATAGATTACCTTAGTTAAAGTATTAGGTTTCACTTAAAAGTTCTTTCAATCTAGAAATTATATTGTTGGTTTGACCAATGGTTTGCTCAAAAAGGGACAAACTCAACCACTGAGTTAAATAAACCAAGAACCTAAAACAATGCAGCATTTTTGGCTGAAACAACACAGCATAGGTTAAATTGGGCTTGTTATTTTTAACCCAACACTTTGTTGAAAGCAACCCATTTTTAATGAATAGTCTACAGCATTTTATGTCACCGAACATATGTGTCAATAGAATGAATGTTTTGCCATGTTATTAATAAATCAATAGTACATTGTTATTGGTGTCAGTATTTCTTGATGTAAACTACAGCTACCGTTTGAATAACAATGACTGAAAATGCAAAAGGACCTGCATTTTTCTTTATGGTATATGTCAGTGTCAATAGTTACATACTACTGTATGTCGAAAATTTAATGCAAAATATTTGGCGGAATTCACATTTACAACGGTAAAGAAAACAAATAGGTCAACAGCACTGTGCGAATTTTGTGGTGTTTGGTAAATTACAGTCTTTCAAATATTACAAATGTCCCCAGCTGATAGGATGCCAGTACCTTGCAACGCAACAATAAAAACTCACAATATCCTAAAACTTTGATAAGTCCTATTGAAACAATTTTATCTACTGACAATGCAGTATTAGGTAAAAAATTACCTAGCATGTGTTCTGTCCAATATTTGCCCAGCTTGACGTAAAAACCATGAGCATGACTGTCATAACTGATGGCGGATTGGCCTCATGGCGTCCAATAAAAATTTATACAAAATTAACTTGACACATAATGACAAATGGTTTAACCATTTTGCACTTACTGACTCATGAAATGAACTAATGCTCAGTTTTAGGACAGAGGGACAAGGCATTTTACACCGTCAGTTGCATTAATGTAGCAAAGCAAAGACAATTTGTTCAAAATAAAACTGTAAGAAATTGCTTTTATGATGTTCACAAGAAACTTGATGATGTGAATGTAAATTATGTCTTTTTTAGAATTGCAGTATGATCTGTGAAAAGCACTAAAGCAAAAACGTGTATTAAATAACTGTCAGTGTGAAAGTCCTGGAACATGTCTATATAGCGACTGTATTTAAATAGCATAAAAAATCTCAGCTGAGGTAAAAAGTGAACCACAGTCCTGCATAGCTTTTAAAGGTCACCCAAAGCTGTGCTATTGGATTTCTGTGACCCGCCGCTCTGTGCTGAAATAATCACAGACCCCAGGCAGTCCGATCACACCTGACCTGCTCTACGATGTCATTCTGAAGAAACACACTGATCTGAGAACCAGCGGCGACAAGGAGAAAGAAATGTCAATCAATGAATAAATGAATAAACAGGGGAAAAATAACATTTGTTTTTAAGGGAGAGACCAAACACAAACAAACAAGCAATTTATTCAAATGTTGTTACTTTAATAGGGATAGTTCATGTCAAAATAAAAACTAGATGTTAATTTGTTCACCCTCACCCTCATGGGATATGTTTTTTCAGTGGAAAAAGTAAAGATTTTTTGCTCACTCAAAGAAATGATTCTTAAAACTAACTTAATACCATTATAGACAGTGGTTCTACATAACAGAAACATGTTATCTCTACTCAAATACTTAATGTATGAATAACTAAGCTGAACTGAGTAAACTTAAACAACCATGTCCAAATCATTTCCAAATAACTTGAATCAATTAAGTTCATCGTATAGTATTTAAATAGAGATAACATGTTTTCATTATGCTATTTAACTAAATTGAACAAGAATCAAATGTTATTTTGATCTACTTATTTTAACACATACAAAATGTCAACATTTAGTCAACAACTGTTTTAAGCCTTTGACACTTTAACACAATGTAACACAATGGTGTTATAACCAAATAAATTGTTTAAATAAATTGAACAGTATCATAAAATATTTTTTTTGAGTGCAGAAATGGGGTCTCAGGTGATTGATTAAATACACATTCCAGATATCAGTACTCTTAGTTTCACAAAAGCGGCTTTGAAAGTCTTAATAATGAAATCTGACAGATAAATAGATTGATTGTGCATTGAGATACTGCCCACATAAGCCGAGTGAAACTTTCCAAACATTCCTTCAACATGAAAATCAATTGAACCCATCAGCTCTGCTCTAAAAGCTCCTATCTGTCTTTTTAGCTGGACAGATCATGCAGTGTCATCAATTGATTTTCACAGTTACAGTAAAACACATCAGTAATGGTTTCACTTTGGCCTTTTTGCCCTCTGCATATGATTGAAAGCTCTGAATGATAGATCGATTAGAAATTATTTTGAACGAAAGCAAATTTATGTAAAACAAAGTACATATGCAGATGCAGTTACTTTGTTGCAGCATAGCAGCAATCTAAAAATATCATTGTATTAAATATAATATTCTCAAAAAATAACAAATACTGCAATTTATACACCGACCTAATGCTTACAATTTATTCTGACAACAATGATGTCCAGATTTAACCCACATTTACAGTGACTTCTGTTATTCTACTGTACTGCATGTATTCTATATATGGACGAAAATAGATTTTGCAGAGCTGCCTTTTATTTCTTTTATTTATCTCTTAGTGGTATTTATTATTTTTTCTTATATTACTAGGCAGAACAATATAAACTGTAATCATCGACGGCCTACCTTGCTTTATTGTTCTCGACAGTGGATTTTGTTTCACTAAATTTCTTTGTTTTTTCCTCTTCTTTTATACTTCACTTGTTTTTACCCTCATCCTTAAACTTGTTTCCTTTTATAACTCACAAATAGACAGCAAATTTTTAACACTAGCAGAAATTATGATTTTTGTTAATTATTTTACTGGGAGAAAATATATTTTTTATAAATTGTATAATTGCTGTTTTTATGTGCTGTCTTGAATAAATATTGAGTAAAAACTCAAACATGATCACTTGAATTATGGCCGGACTTGTTGCATGAGGTTTTATCAAACAGGATCATTTTAGTTGAAATTTTTGTGGCGGTTTGCAAAACCAGTAAATTGTTTCATTATTCACACACAGTGTGGCTTGAATTTCTCTTCTGACCTCATTTACTGTGCAACGAGAGAACAGTCTGTCCTCTTTTGTGTGGTAAGATCCATCTTCACAGCATGGCTTCAATTTAGTCTGAACATGTTCAGTGGGTATTGGTGGACAGGTATTTTTCAGTTTCCATTCTCTTTATAGAGTATAAAACATTTCAGTTTGCCCCTACTTTTCAGTTCAGTGCCATTAGTGTTTATGACACAGCTGTTGTATTATCTAAATAAATCTGAGGCATATAAATGTGAAATCTGACAAATGTGGTCTGAACTGAAAATATGAATAATGCCCATTTACAACACAGCTTCCCGTATAAATTTCAATCACGGGGCAAAAATACACCATAACTGATCATAGGATGCCCTGAATTTATTGATATACTCGTTTACTTAATCCTCCACGTTAGTGTGTGATGATGAGAGAATATCACATTCACCTGTTGTAAATCAGGGGACATCAGAGCATCATTCAGACACCACTGAAGCATAGTTTCAAGTGAGTTCATCTCTGAGCTCTTACAGATACAAGATGAAACCACAACAGCATCAGCTATGGTTATCTAGAGCCTTCAAAGGAACTGACTTTGGTTCCGGGGGAGTGATGGTGAAGATGAGAGGGACAGTTATATATAAACATGCCTTACACAAAAGTCTTTTGTGCATTTTGAGACAAAACAATGGCAATGGTGTATTTTAACCTTCGCATGGACATCAACATCCTGAAATTTTCTTGTTTACATAAATACAAAGAAACTGAAAAATTACTTACCTAAAATCTAGACATCATTTAAATATGTCAGTGAAAGCTGTTTCGAGTTTCCCTGTACATGTATGAAAAAAACCACCACGATAAATAAAAATATCTAAATCTTAGAATAGAGTAAGATCAATGCTGAGTGTTCGAAACTAAAATCTGCTCAATAATAGGCAGTTAATGTGGCTTTCCTGTTGCTTAGTGGTTGGAGGATGGCACTAGGAATTCCAAGGTCATGGGTTTGATCCCAGGGTATGCATATATTCTGGAACACATGTATAATACAATGCAATGTAAGTCTCTTTGAATAGAAGCATCTGCAAAATGCAGAAATGTTTATGTAAATATATACATACAGAAAGTATTATTGATTTCTAAAGGTCTTTCGGTGACCATTTGTTGAAAAATGCTTGAACTATCATATAAACTAGCATATAAACTAGCATATATATTGTCATGAGCTTAGAATCATATGATCATGTAAATTAACAAGCTTTATTGAAATGTGTTGCTTGAAAGAAATGCCTGTGCCAACTTTACTAATAATTTGATTTATTTTCATGTAATTCAGTGACATTCATACATATTTAAGTGTTTCAATGAGGCATGCAGATGGCACTAGGGACAGGGGTGCAATGGCACTAGGGACAGGGGTGCAATGACCCCCTCAGATTCATATTTACCCTATCCGTCCCCCTCACTGTACTTACGAAAGGCAACAAACATAAGTAAAACTGAAGATTAATCTGCGTTTCGCTATGTACATTAGCCTAAGTAGTGGTGGACAGGCACGCCTCTCCTTAATTATTTAGCTGTCACTGCTTTAGAATCGGTTCCCTGTGTGCTGCTGCTAACCTGCTACGACTCATGACCCCGTCCCCGGGGTACTATGTGGAACTGTTAGCTGCCTCCATTACGCCTGTAGTAATGATAAGTGATCAAATGCCATCGTCTATGACTGGGCTGGTGATTATTCTGGACTGAATAATTGACTACATTACCACAAAAAGCCAATGAATAGACGAAAAACTATCACTTGTTTTTTCAAAATCGAAACAATGTTAGTATCCCATGCCTGTTGACTTTCCCAGATGTGGCAGATTAGTTTTGTTATTTATTTGTATGGCTAGTTCTTGCACTTAGCAAACACAGCAAAACGTGCAGAGCATGACCATGCAATTAGGTGAGTGGACAGAGGCAAATAGCGAATTAACACAAAAAGAATGGTTGGATAAATCAAACAATTTGTCAGGAAATAATGTTTTATATGGACTTGAAAAACGAAATTAGGGCCCTGGCACAACATTATCATCAAACCAAATAAACTGTATAAATTGATTGAGGTCAATTTACTGATTTATGTTTAAATGATTAAATAAAACATATTTTGCAGAAGACATGAAGTTTTGGTGGGTGATGATTGGCATACTAGACAAATAATTGTTTGATCATGCATTGCTTTTTTTGATTAGATAGGCTTTTGTTCATTGTTGTTTATTGATAATTTCAAATAAGAATCCTCCAAGGACTTTTTATTCCAAACCATTGGCCCAAATTACGCAAAGTAACTATTTGAACACTAGTTAAAGCCCAAAACACGCAAAATAACAAACTGAGTTGAAATCTTTTGCTGACAGCTTGGTGCCCCCCATTTCAATAATCCCCTCTGCGCCCCTGTTTTCAAAACTTTTAAAAGTCACTACACTTGTAAGATGTTGCTTCATGATTTATTATTGTGATTAATTTATAATACTGATAAAAACATTGTGCATAAAGTTCTCCATGGATAACAGCATCCTACAAAAGCAATTTAAATAATTACGTTGATGTGAAAAGAGCCTCCCCCTGGCACAAGACAAAGAAAACTCAAATTTTTCTTGTGAATGACCAAAGTTTCATGGCACAAGCCGGTATGTGCCAAATACAACTCATCTCTCGACTTGGATGAAGTCTTCTGCCCCTAAATTAGCAAAGATCTGCACTAATGATAATTATCTTGTAGCTTAAGCTCCAAAGTAAAAAACTAAATCAATGCTGTCTTGGCATATTGTATATGACCTCATAATGTAGTTTCATAGCAGCCAGGAGAGATGTGCCATGCGTATATTTGGGCCATTTAGAAATAAAATCTGTTAGTCTACATAAAAAGTGACTTTTATAACATAAACTTGTCTAGAAAGACACCGTGTTTGTGCACATCCAATGTGATTTCAGTTGAAAGAGAAATGAGGCGATCTCCTGACCACCAACATTCTCTCTGAATGCATATGCAACGCTGCATCAGCAGTCCTAAAAAGCAAAGCGTTCTCCGAGACATAATTTTTTAAGATGTGAAATTTCTCAGCGAAGCAATAACATCAAATGTTTTAGCTGTATGTGGGCGGGCATAAGAGGCAAAGCTAGAAATGTGTAGAGTAGAGTAGATGTTGATAGCAGCAATGCATGTCAACCAAGGTGAGCCTGAACTGAACCCTATTCAAAACTCAAGCAGAACTTGCCCAACTGAAATGTAAAATGTTGGAACAACAGTATTAAAGACTTAGGCTATTTTGAGCAACTTCTGCTGATGTTAATGTGAATTCTCACAATGAATAAAGAATGAAACACTTTCATTCATGTCTGAGAGAAACTGACACTCATTTGGAAGGTTCAACCAGGTTACCAGAGTAAGAAAGTGTTAACAAGCAACATCATGTGTCAAGACATTATCTATACTGACTGAATGAAGAACTTTATACCAATCTCAACCTTCTTTGATGAACCAATATGACTTTAATGCCAAATGGTCTCTGCTGCATACTTTCATTCATGGACTAGATTAAATAATGTGGTTTAAAAGCATCAGTTTTACATCCATTTTAAGAATTCTTTATTGTTCATTCTTTGGAAATGGACCTATAAATTGTTATTTTGTTCTGCAGGGTCAGACATTTTATGCAATTATTTGCAATCCATTTAGTCTCTATTATTCTTTATGTTGTAGGCACTTGCAACCACAGATGAAGACATTCTACTTTTCATGATATTTTTCACACACTGGCTGCTTCTTCAAACATTCTGTTCAACACTGCCTGTCACATTTGACTGCTAATATCACCGTATACAACAATGTAAATAAAATAATGACACATTTAAAAGTGTAAGTCTTGATGAAAATGTTGTCATAAAAATGATCTTCTTTCTCTTGCCACATATATAAAGCAGCACTTTATCTTTACACAGCAAAAGTTATGTCCATTAGAAGTAACATATGAGAAACTGTTAGCTTTCAGTATTGTATTGTTGGGGGTCTAATCTTAAACTGGCTTTGTAAGCACTTCAGCCTCCTCAATCCTTTCTAATAACTTACTTTTACTTTTTAACAGTGGAAAGATTTTTCTGCAAGTTTCTTTCTGACCACTTCTGCAGTTAATGCTGTCAGTGGAGCGTCTGCCAACTTCACACAATTTTCCAAATGTGGAATGGCAAAACTAACATAGCAGAACTCATCTTACTTTATGTACTCAAGTAACACAAATGATATCAAACTGATGAAGTGTTGAAGAATGTTGTGAAGTATGAACAATGAAATGAGAAGTAGATCTTTTTAACACGAGTGACTTGTTGTGACCTTAAACGGATCATTCATCCAGAAATGAAAATTCTGGCATCATGACACCTTGTCACCCTTCAATCCTGAATGACTTTTGAAGAACTGAAAACAAATTTTGAAGAATATTGCAACCGAACAATGGTAGTTCCCATTGACTTGCATTGGTTTTGTGTCAGTTGTTCGGTTACCAGTACCGTATGTAATTGATAACTTTCTAAAAAAGAGATGTTTGTACAGTATGTGGGAGAAAACTTTTTGCACTTTTGGTGGGTGGCTCTTTTTGCATTTACCCTGTGTGAACATCAAATTAAAACTTAAAAAAAAAGATAAACAGAGAAGGTAATCTGCCACTACATCTTGAGTCCACCACACATAACTGCTTCTCAATAAACCCAGAGCCTAAGAAAGATACTGTATCTCAGAAGAGGCACGGTTTTGCATTGCCTGGAATATTGAAAATGTACTGGATCAATGTTTTTTGTGCATGAGCTGAGATAGGTTTATTGGATACAGTGCTTGCTGTTTTGTTTTCATTTTGTGCTTGTGAGGCAGATTTACTCTCGGTGATCATTCGGCTCTTCTAATTAAAGCGTTTTACGAAAGAGCGCTGGAGTGGAACAAGCTTCCATTTGAAAAGCCAGGTGTTATTTATCTTTACCTTGCTGAGAGTATTTGTGTGCGTGTGTATGTGTATGTGTGTGTGTCCCTGACTCGGCTTCAGGTGAGCAGACAATCTCTTAAGGGAGGTCTTCATATTTAAGCCTTTGACCTCAGAGTTCAGTTTATTTCGATGTGAAAGCCTTTTTCTGAACTTGCCAAATCACACCCACAGGTATTGTAAGAAATATTGGACATTTCTGGAAATAACTACACTTTTTGCATTCTGTGTTTAAGTAAGGTATGGATGTTTAGACACTTGGTCTGCATGTATTGCAAGCTGGTTCTAGTGACCTCTCTCTTAAAGCATTTATAAATGGTTTAAATGAAGAAAAAAAAGGAGAGACTTTTAAGTTCAACTTTTCCGTTTGTTTAGTCCTCTTGAATGCATAATTAATTCATTTCTTCATCCTCTCTGATATTAAATCCTGCTCAATGCTGTTTGTAGTCAGTAATTACAGTCTGTGTTTTTCCGCATGTCTGTAATTTGCTGTGAAATGAATATGGATATTCAATTCTGTTGAACATTTTAGGTTAATTACACCCTGTTACATTAAATTATGGAAATCAGCTGAATGGAATTCTGTTTTGGTAATGAAGAGAATCCCATTTGTGTTAATATGATGCTTTGAGGGGCCATTTCTGAATCATGTATCACTGACTACCATAATTGGGCCTCCAGTGATACTAAGATATATCTGACAGACTGTCGTCATTAAATAGGTCATTAGCGGTTTCCAATCTGTGCTCTGTTAGTTTCGTGACACAGCACACTTCCACGATGTTTACTGCAGAAAAGTACAGTAATGCAAAAGCAAGTCAAAACATTAAAATGTGTAAATGAATAACTGTATACAACAATATAAAGAATCATTAACATTTCATTTACACAAAAGTCAAAACTGAAAGTTTTAGAAATCATTTGATTTACAGTTTTGATGTTTTCATTGAAAAGTATCTTTAATGCTTTCATGCTTTGAACAGGCAATGATTTTATTTCCATTGCAACTTAATCTTTATTTAATGACACCTGTTTTGTACATGTATGGTTTTGTTCTTTCAAGATGTTTAACTGGACCAGTTCATGTTGCTTATTGTTTTTGTACTTTATCTGCCAATTTGGATTAAGTTTATTCAATTAAATTGAAACTTTAATTAAATTATGAATTTGTGAATTAAATACAACTTAATATAGGTAATCTATCATCTTAAATAAATGTATTGTACCTTGGTTTAAGAATTTTTAGATATTTGTACTGAAACACAAAACAAAACAAAAATACTGAGAAATATAGTGTGCAATAGCGTGTGTAGAAAGTTAATTGCACCACAAATCTTAAGATTTGGGCTTTATAAGCTTAGCCGAAGGTGGATAAAAAGAAAACCAAAGAAGGTGCAAAATGAAAGTTCCTGGTAAACACATTTGAACCCACACGCTCGGTTTCTCAATGCACAAAGTGGTAATTTTGTTGGCATCATAATCCATGAAAAATTCCAACCATTGTCATTAATCTCAGTCAGAAAGCAGAACATCACATCCAGTCACACAATAGAGAAAAACACATTAAATGCGAACAATCAACTTATAAAGACATCAGACTTACACTGTGAATCTTAATAGCATCTCAGAGATGGAGAGAATCCAATGCTTCTCAACCAAAAACAGGTTTCAGGTCTTTTATGACAATAATTGTGCAAATTTTTATATTATATTAAATCATTGCGTAGGGTGCAAGACAAGTAGAGCCCTTTTTACTTGTTTCAACCATTGTTGAACTGAAAAAAGTTGTTTCTTAGTTGTTTTAGTTTATTTTAAACTTTTTCATAATTTAAATCAGAATTTTTTGGCATTGGATAACCTTGCACTGTTGGCGAATTGGCTATAAATATCCTTTTCCAACTCATGCATTCATGCATGTTAAATAACATAAATGTATCTTTCACACGTTCATACAGGCATCACCAATCATCAATGTTCATCCTTAGCGATACGTTGTGTAATATTCAACACAAAAGTGAAATTTAATATCTTTTTTACATATTTCAACATTCTACACAATTTGGGTCACTTAAACTGACAGCTGTGTACCCCACTTTTTAAATGTCTGCTACGCTCCTGTAAACACAGATGATGCAAGCCGATTTTCGCAGCACTTTGAGGTTTGAATTCTGTTCCTTGTAGATTCAATATCATTTGGATGTAAATGTGATCTCCTCCTCATGTAAATGAGATCTCTTCATAATTAAGTTTGTAACAGTACTCATTCGCCCACTCCTAAAAACCATTTCATCATTAATGGCAGTCAATTAAGAACAAGAGATGTCAGTCTTGAGCCAATGTGTGAAACAGACCTTAAACATCTTCAGTTTTAGACGGTGAATGAAGGCAAGAATTCAACTTTATCTCTCATAGAATGTTTGTGTAAAAATTATAATGTTTTTTTGTGTATTTAGAAAAGTATTTATTGTGTACTAAGAGTATTTATTCTTTAACGGCTTAATCTGAACAGAGATTTTGATTGTTATTGTGTATCTGTAAATTAAATTTATATACTCTAAATTTACCATGATTATAGAGATATTTTGCAAGATTTAAAATACTTTTGGTTAATTAAGTCTAGCCAGTTTTGCAAAGGGTATTGTAGTTTAACTACCACACAAACCAACAAACAGGTCTGAAGTAATCAGGCACAAATCCACGTCTTGGATTTATTCCCACTTCTTTATTCTGCCCACCACTCACATTCAAAATCAAATGTGACAACAGTAGTAGGTAACATTTTCCAAGAAGTTTCCCAGGGCATCTTTGCTCCTTTTGACTGTCACACATTCACAATGACCACTCAAAACTCCAACACACCTCACTGCAAATACATATAACAATATGTAATATGTAAATACTATGTTGTGTAAAAATGGCGACATGACAATGACACCAAGACTTAGGAACAGTCATCCCTGCACTGTCCGGGAGACAGACACGCTCTGTCAGTTAAAATCTAGACTAAAGACGCATTTTTTTAATGTTGTATACAATACATTTCCATAATATAAATCCTCTTAGGGTTTAGGCTGCATTAGTTAGATCAACCGGAACCAGGAACATTTCCAATAACAAGTGATCTATTTGTTGCATCAAAGAGTGCAAAACAGTACTCTACTCGCAGCTGTCTTGTCTCATTGTTTGGAGATTACCACAGCGAGCAGGATGTAGTTCATGCCCAGACCTGGAGGCGTCTTGACATGTCTTTACTGCATAATTTCTACTGCTACTTGATTATTAATGATAATCTTAAACCTATAATTAAGCTTATCGCTAAATTTATCTTTTTTTGTTTTGCACCATTTGCCTGGCCGGGGGGCTGCTTTATTTTATTTAGGGAGACAAGATTCTCTGTGTCTGATCGCACTACCTCAAAATTGAGATCGCTTATTCGCCGTGTGACCTCAAAGGGCCCTTGCCACTTTACGAGTAACTTGGAACTTGAGGTGTGGAGCAATACAAGAACTTTATCTCCCGGTGCAAATTTGCGCAACCTGGCACCCTTGTTATATTGTCGGCTCAGTCTGTCCTGGGCCTGTAGCAAATCCTCCTTCGAGAGCCCCCCAGCGTGTCGAGTTCTGCTCTCATGTCCAGGACATACTGAATTTGATTTTTACAATGCTGCGGAGAGCCACTGCCTCAGGGTATCGTTTCATATAGTCCACTACGATCAATGCAAAGCGATGCCCTCGTGCCGACCGTTCTAATGGCCTGATCAGGTCCATTCCAATTCTCTGAAAGGGGACCCGAAACAAAGGAAGACGGCACAATGGTGCTTTTGGAGTGGCCGGTGGGTTTACCAACTGACATTCAGGACAAGACGCGAACCACCTGCACATGTTTGTTGAGAAAGGGAGGAGACAAAGAGTGAGAGAGAGAGATGGTCGGGGTAAGCCGACCCCTGGGCATGCCACCATCTGGTCCTCAGACAACTGGATGGCCTCCGTCAGACACTGGACCCACTGGGTAGTCTCGCGGTCTTCCTGCTGAGCCTGGATGAGGGCATGGAATCGCCGTTCCAGGTCTTCCCGGAGGCCTAGCAGCGCTTGATGCTGTTCACGGTGCAGACCAGCGAACGAGAGGATCACATTCGCAGATGGTGTCGTTGGTTGGGACTGCATGGCGGCGGCACTTACTCCTTTCTTCCGGGGTTTTGGCACCAATGTAACAGTTCGTAGATGGAAGGAAGAAAGGAGGCGCGGTCGGCGTGACTGGGAGACAAGATTCTCTTTTTATTCCACTATTTGTATTAACAAAACGTGGCGCCACAGCGCTTAACAGCATTCAGTAACTCAGAATATTTTTATCTTCACACGGCTTTTCAGGAGCTCTGTCTGTAAGAATCCCCAGCTCTCTGGTAGCGTTCATATGTCTCCCAGTCATCCTCTCTCTTCCCTCTTCCGCTTGCTGTCAGCGTTTTAAACCGTCTCCTCACCAACCACTGTTACGAGACGCAGGTAAACTTAATATGCACTTGACCTACTCACTTACCGTCTTTCCCGTGTCTCCCCTCCCTGGTGCAGACGTCACTAAACCATGCCCCCTCGCCACAATAAGTTTTACTAACATACTCTGTTTAATATTTGAACTGTGTTTTTATCTTGTGTGCTTTAATTGTTTTGCTTTTATTCAAAATGTTTTATGTACATCTGTTTTGTAACAATGATAATTGTAAAAAGCACTATATAAATAAAGTTGACTCGACATGACTTGACACTGTAGGCTGCACTTATTCAGTATCAACAAATATACGATACTGATACAGTAGCAAAAGGGACAGGATCGATACATATACCTTTGTCAATAAATTACAATGACATTTTGATATAGAGGAGAAAAATCATATTTTACAGTAGAAATAAATTATAAAAATGAGGTTTTGTAAACATTTGAAACACCTCACTGCTTACGGCCCTGTTGTTTCATGGTCATGAGGTGTCTTATCAGCACCCTGTCGATAGGTGAAAACAGACTGGATGTTTGTGAAGTCGCTGTAATCTTCTATACTGGCACTTTTGATCTCATTTTAGTCTAATTTCAATTTAAAATGTTACTATGCAAGTATACATTGTACTGTCAATAGACACACGTTGTTCTCTCTACGAAATGTTTGAATGATTGAGGCCACAGTTGATCTCCCAAGTCTCCAGCGTCAGCCTTTGGAATGGCATGATTGAGAATGCGTTCCACAATATAGTAACCCTGATTTTTCAAATTCTTCTGTTTCCCCTTCCCTTCCACCACACATCCAAAAAGTAACAAAAATAAACGTATGGAAAGTATGATCATTTTAACAACAAATGTTTCAACCAATTTGCATTTAATTACATTTATTTATTTATTTTCATTAACATTACATAAGCATTTGATAATGTAGAAAAGAGCAAACAATTATACATAATCAAGTGTGTGAATGTATTAAAGGGATACTCCACCCAAAATGACAATTCTGTCATCATTTATTTACCTTTCAAGGTGCTCCAAAACCTGTTTATGTTTCTTTGTTCTGTTGAACACAAAGACAGATATTTTAATGAATGTAACTGACTCACCATCTCCCCATGTTTTGCGATTTTGCAGTAGGAGCTCATCTTTGATTTCAGGAGGGAGAAAGGAAGCACGCACGACCCCGTCAACAGATAGGCTGTCGAGCGGACCTGTCCTGGACCACCAAGACCTCCAGACTGGTCAAAAAGTTTCACCAGTGCTTTTTTCCCTAAACTCACTGAAGAAAAAACATCTGTCTTCAACCATGCTGGTGATCATCTACCGCTGCATGATTGACAGTCCATAACCTTATAATTAGAAATGTTGTCGATTTTTTTATCCAAATAAATCTTTTTTTTCAAGCAAACATTGAGAAAAGAAGTTAACTGTCATATCACATAAAATAAAATATATGATAGTGATGGTCTTTCGGAAAGCTCTTCTTATAATTCTACATTTTAAGAGAGATAATTTCAAAGATATAATTCTGTCTGCTAATTGCGATACAAAGGCTTGTATATACTTCTCCCTGGCCTGCTGGAATCAGAACCACTTCCCAGGATTTTCAAGATTGCACTTTAACAATAACTATAATTTACACTGATGTAATTTAATTTGTGTGCACTTCTTCAGAATAAGCAAGGACCTTTTTCAGCTAGCTTTCCAATCCAAGTCTGACTCCCACCTTCTCTGTGTTGCTGAATGATGGCTGCCAACCACAGGTTACAGCAGCCAGACAGAGGGACGCTTCACTGACCGCTGCCTGCATCTATTCACTCTTCTAGGACGGACTCCAATGACTATAAATTAATGTGGGACTGCCAAACCTATTCCATCCAGACAGTAAAGGATGCTTTATTGATCACAGCCTGAATCCCAAATTTGGATGGACTTCAATGACTACAAGTATATATCCTTGCCATTCAAAATCAGCCTGTTAACACAATAATATAAGTATTGCTCGCACCATGGCAGTTTCACTATTTACAGTGATGCTTCTCCAAAAGGAAAGGTTAAAGCATGCGAGCAGACCATCTACAGGAAAAGCCGGATTTTTTATCTTTATGTACACAGTAATAATCCATTACATTGCAATCCAATATCTAAACAACGTGGCGTGATAGGGCCCTGTAAAGGCATTTTGCAATTTTAACACTTTGGCCGCATTATTGCCGTTTGTGAAGAAACACTCAAATGCAGTAGGCTTGTACAGGGTACCCACAACCGACAATCAGCACTCCAAATTATTGAACTGTATATTGGGACGTTGCTTTAACGTTCACTTTAAACCGGAAGATTAAAATGCCTCAAAAAAGTGCAAAATTGTTAGTACTGTTTTAATCAATATGCAACATGCATCTGTTTTGAAATATCAAACTATGACACCTCAAAAAAGGTGTGGTTGACCTTTTTGACACTTACTTTTCATGAATCTTTATTTAAGGGATATCTGAACTCATCTCCAGTGACAAATTGTTATGCCTCCTATCACTGCTAGTTTTGTAGTTATACAGTAGTGCTGTTTTATTATTTTTGCTGCAGCCTTCAAAAGCAAGCTACATAAAGGATCAAAAAAACACAAATGTATTTTTAATGGCTGGCAGCACATTGAGGTTAGCTCTCAACTGAAAGCATTTGAATTGCAAATGTCCTGTATTTTCCTAAAGACCTGAGTGAAATTTTTAAAAGGTTTGAAATTAATTTATTTGCTTGTGAGGCAGATCCGCACTGCCATAGAGGAAAACATTTTATTCATTTACATTTTAGTAAAACATTTACGTAAATGAATATTGATCAGGTATGCTCTCACATGCATAAATGTAACTTTCAGATGAAGTTCTCCTGATAACCTAAAGTAACCTTGATAATCAGATGTGTGTGATGTCTTTTCTTATTATCAACCCGACACTGTTGATATGTTTAAAAATAATGAAACAAATCGAACTCTGCCGAGGCTTGACATTAAGCGTTGTAATGTGGTTGTTCTTCGGACAAGTCAATTTGGTATTACTGTAGTATACTATAGTGTTATTTACTATAGTAAACAGCAGTAAAATTCCTAGATACAGTGGGTACGGAAAGTATTCAGACCCCCTTAAATGTTTCACTCTTTGTTATATTGCAGCCATTTTCTAAAATCATTTATGTACACTCTCATTAATGTACACACAGCACCCCGTATTGACAGAAAAACACAGAATTGTTGACATTTTTGTAGATTTATTAAAAAAGAAAAACTGAAATATCACATGGTCCTAAGTATTCAGACCCTTTGCTCAGTATTTAGTAGAAGCACCATTTTGATTTGAGTCTTTTTGGAAAGATGCAACAAGTTTTTCACACCTGGATATAGGGATCCTCTGCAATTCCTCCTTGCAGATCCTCTCCAGTTCTGTCAGGTTGGATGGTAAACGTCGGTGGACAGTCATTTTTAGGTCTCTCCAGAGATGCTCAATTGGGTTTAAGTCAGGGCTCTGGCTGGGTCATTCAAGAACAGTAACGGAGTTGTTGTGAAGCCACTCCCTTTAGCTGTGTGCTTAGGGTCATTGTCTTGTTGGAAGGTAAAACCTTCGGCCCAGTCTGAGGTCCTGAGCACTCTGGAGAAGGTTTTCGTCCAGGATATCCCTGTACTTGGCCGCATTCATCTTTCCCTCGATTGCAACCAGTCGTCCTGTCCCTGCAGCGGAAAAGAGGCCAACAGCATGATGCTGCCACCACCATGCTTCACTGTTGGGACGGTTTTGGACAGGTGATGAGCAGTCCCTGGTTTTCTCCACACATACCGCTTAAAATTAAGGCCAAAAAGTTCTATCTTGGTCTCATCAGACCAGAGAGTTTTTTTTTGAAAACTCCATGCGAGATTTCATGTGTTTTGCACTAAGGAGAGGCTTCCGTCGGGTCACTCTGCCATAAAGCCCCAACTGGTGGAGGGCTGCAGTGATGGTTGACTTTCTACAACTTTTTCCCATCTCCGAATGCATCTCTGGAGCAGCCAGAGTGATCTTTGGGTTCTTCTTTACCTCTCTCACCAAGGCTCTTCTCCCCTGATGGCTCAGTTTGGCTGGACGGCCAGCTATAAGAAGGGTTCTGGTCGTCCCAAACGTCTTCCATTTAAGGATTATGGAGGCCACTGTGCTCTTAGGAACCTTAAGTGCAGCAGAATTTTTTTGGAACCTTGGCCATATCTGTGCCTCGCCACAATTCTGTCTCTGAGCTTTTCAGGCAGTTCCTTTGACCTCATGATTCTCATTTGCTCTGACATGCACTGTGAGCTGTAAAATCTTATATAGACAGGTGTGTGGCTTTCCTAATCAAGTCCAATCCGTATAATAAAACACAGCTGGACTCAAATGAAGGTGTAGAACCATCTCAAGGATGATCAGAAGAAATGGACAGCACCTGAGTTAAATATATGAGTGCTGTTCAAATGCTATTAGATTGTAAATGATAATCTTAAATCTATAATTTACCTTATTAGTTTTTTTTTAAGCCTTGTTGTGCAAGCACTGTTAAGCTTGTGCAGAGGCAGCAGCTTTTGCCAGAGGGGAACCGGAATCCCCTGGTTGGGCCTGGGTTCTCCTGAGTTCTTTTTTCTCAATTGGAGTTTTGGGTTCCTCGCCACCGTTTGCATACTGTTTTGCACTATTTTCCTTGCTGGGGGGGCTGTTTTGGAATTCAGAAGTTTTACATAAGTTATATTGTACATAGGAATTTAAAGTTAATTTAATGTTTGACCTGTGGTTCTCTCTGCTATATCTCAAATGTGTGCTTTCACTGTGCGTGTGTACTAGTGTGTTTGCGTGTGTGCGTCTATGTTGATGTGTGTAAGTATGTATGCATAGTGTGCGGAGCATTTTTATGTTTGTCTTTTGGGTTTTCACCTTTTTCTTGTTTTTACAGGTATATGCCTTTAGTTGTTTTACTTGTTGTCAATGTGTCTCATGTACAGCTGCTTTGTAACAATGAAAATTGTAAAAAGCACTATATAAATAAAGTTGAGTTGAGTGTCACAGCAAAGGGTCTGAATACTTAGGACCATGTAATATTTCAGTTTTTCTTTTTTAATAAATCTGCAAAAATGTCAACAATTCTGTGTTTTTCTGTCAATATGGGGTGCTGTGTTTACATTAATGAGGAAAAAAAATGAACTTAAATGATTTTAGCCAATGACTGCAATATAAAAAAGAGTGAACAATTTGAGGGGTCTGAATACTTTCCGTACCCACTGTACTATAGTGTTTTTAAACCTTACAGTAAACTACAGTGTTTACGTCAGATTATCAATTTACTACAAGGGAACTGCAATTACCTTTAGTCATTTTTTCGTACCAGTGTTCAAGTTAATGGGATTTTTATTTTTACGTGTCGTCAGGAAGACCCTTGAATTTTAGCTTCACTTAAACAGCAAAATGCTCGTAAAATAGACTCTCATAGCAACTCTGGAGATGAAGTTCATGTGTTTATATCCTCATACAGTGCAGACGCAGACAAATCTTCGACCATCACTAGTGTAGTTGATCAATCTCTGCACCTCATTCACTCATTCAATCTAGTTTTACGCATCCTCTTATATGGACTTAATGCGTTGGGCCTTTGAATTATGTCACAGACAAACAAGCACAATCAGGACAGTCGCACTTTGCACAAACACGCAGCTCTTTCTAATGCACATATTCTTAGTACAGACCACTTTTTTTCGTAGCACTGTTATTTTTTTTCAAGTAACTTGTCCGGTCTGGCAAGTGAAATTCTCTCTCAAATGCCCATACAAAACATTGTCTTCTCTCGTACAAGCGGCCAAGCGTTAAGGTTGAGCCCTGCCTTGCTATTTCTGAGAGGTCTCCTCTTAAATAAATAAATACATAATTACAGTTAAATGTCAGAATATTTATATGTGAAGAGGCAAATTTCTTCTATCTTGTGACATTTTTTCTCTTCTAGGAGCATTGATTAACACTTTCACCGGCATTGACGAGTTATCTCGTCATTTAAAAAAAAAACGTTTCCCCTCGAAAGACGAGTTATTACGGCAATCAGTGTTTGTACTGTTTTTCAGCAGATGGCGCTATTACACACCTTTGGGAAAAAGTACAGAATCCCAGAACCTAGAACGTATATGTTTTATCGATTTTCAATGATTGTTCTGAGTGTAATCTGGGCGGAATCTTTGACAAAAAACATTAATTATCTCAGCTGTTTAATCAAAATTATTCATTTTTGAAGAATCCTACCCACATCTACGGAATGATAAAAAACGAACAAATGAAGATAGAAGAATACGGTTTCTTTTGTTTGAAAGCTGAGACTCTGTTCTTTCATTTGACAAATTGTTTGCCCATACATTCTTTACAGAAAATTTACTGTGAGTTATTGAAGTTGGGTGAAAATGTTAAAAAACGCTGGCGTAGGCTGACAACTTTTTTTAAAGAGGCTGGCGGTGAATGAGTTAAAGGCCTGAAAGATATCATCAGAGGCAGACGAAGTACACAACTTCCTTACCTGAGTGAAAGTACAGATACTACTGGTCAAATAATACTCCACTACAAGTAAAGATTCGTACTTGAGGAAAAAGTACAGAAGTAGCCTACGTGCTTTTAAAAGCACTTTATTAACAGTAAATTTCCTTTACGTCAGTGGTTGTGCCATTGTTTTATTTTCGTATACTTTATGGCTCTGAAGCAACCTGCTGAATACACTCTGTAGCTCAAAAAAATCACTGGTATTAAGAGCTTTATACATTTAGCATATATATGTTTAGCTTGGATGTAATCCTGTATAACCATTTAGCCTAGTTAAACTCATCAGCCCCCTAGGCCTATATGTATTTATGAGCAGTTATTAGTTTTTGTATATTTATGCTCTTTACAAGTTTAAGCAGCAATTGACCAGCAAGTAGTGAGGTTCTTGTATAGAGTAAAGTGTGAAAGCCATGTTTTTGTTGGATTAATTACCATGTGAATTACCATAGTTTAACTTAAACATAAACTATAGCTACTTTAATAATACTATGGTGAATGTTTAGTTAGTTTGGTTTTACTCAAAATAGCTCAATTGGAGTATGGTTACTATATAGAGAAAATGAAAAATGTGTGGATACTGTGGTTTAACTCCAAATACCATCCCTGCTGAAAAAAACAATGAATTTGTGAATTATAATTAGATTTTCTATTAAAATCTAAATTTCTATTTTCTATTTTCTATTTTTTCTATTATTTCTATTACTCTTCTTTGTAGTGTCTTTTGGGTATAATTCCAATAAGATTTACCATCCCACCAATAGAATATATCATACACAAATAGACAACAATTGTCCATACAACTCAATTCCCATTGTAACTATTAAATTTGTTACATTTATTTGTTGTATTTTGGGCACGGTTCTGTTGGTTTTATTTCAGCAGCAATACTTCAACTATAGTTACTACATTAAAAACATCATTCATTTTCCAAACGGCTTTAAATGATTTAGCAACAGATCAGAAGTTAACGCGCACACACACTTTCTTTACTCTGGCTATGCGATCTCAAAAAAATGTGAATGAAAACTTTACATTTTCCATTTCTCTGTCATGTAGCTCAAGGTGTATGTGATAATTATTGACCCTTAAGCCATTATGCCGATCATTTTCATGACGATGTCTTCTATGATCTTTCCTGTAGCTCAGTGGTAAGAACATTGCGTTAACAACGCAAGGTTGTGTGTTCGATCCCAGGGGATTGCACATACATAAGTATAAATGTAGAGGATAATGCAATGTAAGTCGCTTTGGATAAAAGCATCTGCCAAATGCATAAATGTAAATGATCTTTGATTGGTCTTAGTACTCATTCTAACCAATGCATCACACATAGTCGAACCCACAGATGATTAACACCACACTTTAACATGCCAGATTTGCGGAAAAAAAAGAACACCAAATGGCCATTCAAATCTGGCCTGAAAACCGCAAGCTTAGAAAAACTTAAATACTTGGCAACAGTGAAAGGTCCTGCCAGAATGTAAGTCAGAAAAAAATTCCACACCAGAAGACTCTTTAAATAGACACGACTCTCTACATTTGAGCCTTTTTATAAATGTAGTGAAGTTAAAGTCACAAGTACTAGAAAAAACGATACTCCAGTAAAGTTCAGATACTCAAAAAGTGTACTAAAGTACAGTACTTAGGTCAAATTTACTTCATTACTGTCCACCTCTGGACATTACTAACTACAAGCCACAATTAGCACTGGCGTCTCCCAGGGGTTCGTTCTTTTTTTTACAGATGACAGCACACTCATTGGCCTCATCCAGGATGCGGATGAGTCAGCGTACACACAGGAGGTTGAGCAGCTGGCTGTCTGGTGCTGTCATAACAACATGGAGCGGAACACGCTTAAACAGTGGACATGATTGTGGACTTCAGGAGAACCCCCCTGCACTCCCCCCTCTCACCATCATGAACAGTACTGTGGCAGCAGTGGAGTAATTCAGGTTCATGGGCACCACCATCTCTCAGGATCTGAAGTGGGAAAATCACATTGGCTACATTACTGAAAAAGCCCAGCAGAGGTTGTACTTCTTACATCAACTGAAGAAGTTCATTGGTGCTCCCCTGTCCATCCTCCAAGAACTGTATACATCCAGAGTGATGAAAAGGGCTCAGAAAATCACCCTGGACCTCTCAGATCCAAGCCATCGTCTCTTGACAATGTTGCCGTCTGGTCAGCGCTAAAAAGGACTTTGCAACCAAACAACCAGACACAGAAACAGCTTCTTTCCTCATGCCATCTACCTCTTACAACAATAATTATATCCTCCAGATACGATTTTTTTTATATAACTTTTTGTGTAAATTATATTTCATTCTGTTGAATATAGCACATACCTTGTACATACAATAGTATATTCTTATTTTTTACTAGTACATATTTACATACATACACACATAGCTTTCCTCTCTTTATCTTTATCTTATGTTTATTTTATTGTATTTATTATCTTTTTATACCCATAGGCCCTTATTTAAATAATCTGTATACCGTATTGTGTTATGGTCTCTCTGTACTGGATGCTCCTGTTACCAAAACAAATTCCTTGTATTAGCAAACATACTTGGCAAGAAAGCTCTTTCCAAATTTAGTTGTGACTCATCCTGTTCACAGAGCCATCTATGTAGCATTCTCTTCAGAATGAGAACATCGCTTCCCCCTTATACCACCAGCTTTTACTGGACTAGTAAACTAAAGGCGTTTGGCAATAAAAACAGCCCTTCAATATTTTTCACCTCCACTCGCACTGCAGTGTCCAGCATGATGCACACAGAATATAATTTGATAACAGCTAATGTATCAGTTTCTGATCTTAATTGTCAACTTAATGATCTTGTTATTATATTTCTTTACAGTGTGTGATTCTATTTTTTTAGCAGCGGGAGTGACATCATGAAAGCGACGCACATTATTTTTTGTATTGGTTCTGATCATTACCTGTACAGAGACGCTGTAGACAACAGACTTTCATTCTAATCTTACATCAATGGGAAGAATCAAGTGACAAGACCACGTTCACCCTATATTTTACATATTACAGTTAAATTCTGCCTGAGAAACAGACACAGCCCTTAATACAGTGCTGTTACCATGTTGTAAGAATAGATTTACACTTTTGTCCCCAATTGTCAATAAGTGATCTAGGACACACTATTGCAGTTAATTTTACATAATAGAATTAAAACAAAAGGCCTGTTAAATCTAAAACAATAATAACTAATTATAACAAAGTTTTAACAAAGAATAATATGGCTGGAATCACTTTCACAGCACTTTCTTTCTTGGCTTAATGAGGGCTACAACATTAGCCGGGTTTCCATCCAAAGTTGCAAATTTAGCTTATGCGCAAAATTGGAATAGGCTTTCACATAAAACATTTGCGAATAAGTACCAACTAGTCAACGTCACTTTCTAATAAACTGGCACTAAATATCAGTAAGAAAACTAAGGGAGGCAAATACAGAAATACTTTGACGACTTTGCTCTCGTATTTATGAATCAGATCAGTTCTGCGGTTAGTCAGGTTACACAGTTAAATACAGCAAACTAGAGCATTATTTTTATACTGCCAAACAGTGGACAAACTGCTAGCACGTTTTCATTTCTTCTTCGTTGCTCTAACCAGTGGTGCTTGAGACGACACAGCCAACTTTCTGTGTTTGCATTCTGAGCAGGGAAGAAGTATTTCCTTTCTGCAGTGTTAAACAAAGCTTGCGGGCATAAGGGTCCAGTTTAAGAAAATGATATCGGATCGGTAAATGGATTCAATGACTGGTATCGGTGTCATTCCCAATTCTGGTTTTGGTATTCGAACAATCCTAATGCAAACCTGCCTATTGACAGTCAATAAAATGTATTTAGTTTTAAATGAAAGGGTTCACACATTTAAAATGTCAAACTGTGGAGGACAGGCTGAATAAGGGCAACATTGTCATCCATTGGTGTGTACACTCGTATAGTTATTGTTATAGTTATATTTCTTCCTCTTGGTATGAAAAGGCCTTTAGACTTAAAAATTCCTATCTGTTAAAAAACTAAGCTAAAGCTCGATTTTTTGTTCTGTGTAGGACATACGCCATTGCCTCTACGCCGTAGGTTACGTGTCGGTTTTCATTTACACTTCTGCGTTGTTGTCCGCGTCGACAGGCAAGGACCACTAGGCGTCCATGCCCATGAGCGTGTTACTTGTGTAACCAAGACAAGAGCCGAAGAAGAATGAGCTTGTTTGAGAAGCATTATAGCAGTTATAGGGGCAAGTAAACGGTCACTTTTGTTGCAGCTTGATGTGTTAACTACAGATGAAAACATAATTTTCTTAGATAATTCTTTCAGAAATGTGTTTAAGTAAACATGCAGCGTTTTTTGACCTGAGAGAGGGTTCAAACAGACCAATCACGACGGTTGCGGTCAGGTATTGTCCCTGTTGAGTTGACGCGTTGTTACATTTTTGGAGAGGTGCGCGTCAGGCTACGGCGTAGGGTACGCGACGCTGCGTAAGCATAATTGTTAATTATGCAAAAGCATAATTGACGCTTTAACATAATTGTTACAGCGTAGGTCCTACGCACGACTATCACTTGGCCTTTAGTTCTGAGAAGTGCTCAACCTCCAATGTTTCTAATACCTTTTAATGATGCACCCTTATTATTGTTTTCCAGTACTTGTTGGAATCTGTTTGAAGATGGCAGTCATTTTTCAAATGACAGACCTGTGGTATAGAGTTATGGCCGTTAATATCTTGTTGTAAATATGCTTTTATGAAGCAGACTGTTCAGGCTTCAAGCACACAACATTAATTCAGCTTAATGTCTTTGGAGTTCCTCGCTTTGATTAATATCACTCGAGTTTAAAGAAAGAGCTCTTAGTTTGATTAAAAAAGGTCAGAGGAAGGAAATGAGGTAAATTTTGGGTTGTGATTTTGTTGAATCGCTCACTGTGGAAAGGTTATGGAGCTTACTTTATTAGCTTTTAATTTCATTATTGCCTTACAGTAACTGCACACTGTGTTAACACAAAACCTAATTTCTTCTCTAGAAAAATGTATTTCCACCTTGTATGTTAAAAAATGAATAATTAACCACAATATGTTAGTGATTAACTGTGCAGTATAACAAAGAATGTCTTAATTTGTTTTCAATAAGCAATCAGCTAAAGAACATTTTTCAAGTCCGAGACATAACTTTCTATAACCACCAAGGAAAATAATTACTTTAAACAGGACTTTTTTGGTACAGTGAAGTTGAGTACATTAAAAACTTTCATTCCAACAACAGCCACATTTGTAGAATGATTTTTTTAATGAACCTCTGTGTTGAAAACTCTTTAGTTGTTATATTGCACTCTAACAAAATTAGTCATTTACTGGAAGTCAATGAAAAATCAAAATAGTCCCTACGTACTTTGGTAATACATGTCTCTGCCATAATTGTGAATGATTCATCTGTGTGTTATTTCAGAGAACAACAGTTGTCGTTGAAAGCTTGTATGAAAATATAATCGCTTGCTTTGCTGTTGAAATTACCTTTCTATTCTGTTAAATTAGTATTACTGTTAACCAAGCCTTGTTACAGTTAATTCCAAAATCTTTAAGGTCTTTCATGATCCCATCACTTTCCAATAGATTAAATACAGTGTTAGCATCGCAAAACAATAATGCTAAACAATATGTTGATTTTAGTGACATTATTATGTGTTTTTTCTGTGTGTAAACATAAAGGTAAGATAAAAAATTAAATATATCATGGACTTAATATTCATTTTCGGTAGGTTCAGGGCTGGTACCTCATCAAGTACTACAGTATGAACATGGTGCATATAGTACAAGTAGAACTGTAGTGCAAAATAAAGTGCTGCAGTTTATTAATATTACCATTATTATAATTTTGACTGTTGTTAATTTTATTATCTAATATTTTGGGAAGGCATTGCTTCTCTGGTCTCCTCAGAGTAAACACCCCTGCTGAAGAATGCATGAGATATACAATGAGATAAACAAAAAGGTTGGTGATACATTGGTTACACATAATAAACTGTAAAACTAAAAGTCAATCATCCTTTTGATTTGTTTATTTTTTGGTGGAAAATGAATTCATAATAACTCAAACTGGAATCTCACTCATATTTACAAACAGTCCAATTTGAATAATGTCTGTGCGCTCTCTCAATGGGAGACAATGTTATTATCTGTAAACTCAAAGTATTTGGGAATACTGAGAGTCATTCTGCTGTTTCTCATCTCAGAGCTCTGAATGCACAACACAATCTCACGGAAATTTGTAACATTGTCACAAACTGTTTTCTATTAATTCATGTTTACTGACTTGAATTTCCCCCTTTTTTTCATGTCAGTCAGCACGACTTTCAATCTATAATTTATTTTAATACGCAGTATCTTATGTATAAATATATACCAACGCAATCTGATGGGAAGTCATACTTACAGCGGGAAAATAAGTATTTGACACATCAGCATTTTTATCAGTAAAGCAATTTCTAAGTGGGCTATTGACACAAAATTTCCACCAGATGTAGCCATCAAGCAAAATAGTGACTTCATACAAAGAAATCAGAACATTTAAGTATACAAGCTCAGTCATAATAAATAAAGTGAAATGACACAGGGAATAAGTATTGAACACACTTTATTTAATACTTTGTAGAAAAGCTTTTGTTGGTGATTACAGCTTCTAGACGCCTCTTGTATGGAGAGACCAGTCGTCTGCATTGCTCAGGAGTGATTCTGGTCCATTCTTCCACACAAATGGTCTTTAAATCTTAAAGATTCCTTGGGCCTCTTTTATGAACTTTGATCTTCAGTTCTCTCCATAGATTTTCTATGGGATTTAGGTCAGGTGATTGACTGGGCCACTCAAGCAGCTTGATTTTCTTTCTTTGAAACCACTTCATTGTGTCCTTGGCCTTGTGTTTGGGATCATTGTCTTGCTAAAATGTCTTCACCCTCTTTTCATTTTCAGCTTTCTGGTAGATGGCAGCACATTTTTATCCAGAATGTCCCGGTACATTTCTCCATTCATCCTGCCTTCAATATTATGAAGTCTGCCAGTAGCCCATGCTGAAAAGCAGCCCCAAACCATGATGCTTCCACCCCCAAACTTAACTGTTGGTATGGTGTTCTTGGGCTGGTGGTCAGTGCCATGTCTTCTCCAAACATGGTGTGTAGAATGACTGCCAAAAAGTTCAATTTTGCTTTCATCTGACCATACTATGGTCTCCCAATAATCCACAGGCTTCTCCAATTGCTCTTTCGCAAACTTTAACCGAGCCTCAACATGCTTTTTATTCATCAATGGAGTCCTGCGTTGTGCGTTGTGGATGCCATGACGGTTCAGTGCATTGCTTATAGTTTTCTTTGGAACAACAGTACCTGCTGATGCAATGTTTCCTGAAGTTCTGCCCGAGTGGTTCATGGCTCTCGGAGAACTCTCCTGATTATTCTTTGGACTCCTGGGACAGGGATCTTACGTGGAAAACCTGATCGTGGCCGGTTTATGGTGAACTGATGCTCTTTCCATTTCCGGATAATGGCCGGAAATGGATAATGGCCGGAAATGGATAATGTCCGGAAATGGATAATGTCCGGAAATGGATAATGTCCGGAAATGCGCCTATAACCATTACCATCAAAATGCTTTTCAACGATAAGATTACGAAGATCTAAAGAGAGTTCTTTGCTTTTACCCATCATGAAGTCTTTCCTGTGTGCCTCCTAGGTAATGAGAAGCCTTTATAGGCCATCAATTAGGACTAAAGCAGCTGATATCAATAAGTACTGATAGGGGGCAGGGTTTCTCTCTCAATACTGACAGATTTCAGGTGATCTCCTGGCTTTCTATGCCATTTTGCACCTTGTTACCTTCATGTGTTCAATACTTATTCCCTGTGTCATTTCACTTTATTTATTATGACTGAACTTGTATACTTAAATGTTCTGATTTCTTTGTATGAATTCAATATTTGGCTTGATGGCTACATCTGGTGGAAATTTTGTGTCAATAGCCCACTTAGAAATCCCCTTACTGATAAAAATGCTGACGTGTCAAATACTTATTTTCCCCGCTGTATTTTACAAGGTCGCTCAATTGTTTGAATTCCTATTTCCTACAATCTCATTTGTATGTTTTGTTATTTTTTGACTTTTCCCCTGTGATGCTAGGTTTAGAGGTGGGGTTATTAGAGCCATTTATCATTGTTTTGCCACCTTGTGAAACTCGCGTTTTTAGCTAAATTAGCCTTTGCGGCTGTAATTTTAGGATTTGGGGTGAAGTATGGTCTTGGTTAGCCACATCCTAAAATATGTATGACTTATTTTGATATCAGGTTATAAATATATACATTTAAATACAAATGCGGTCTGTGTATTGAAAGTCATGGTGAGTGACATTTATAAAAGGTTGTGCTCACTGACACGAAAACCTTTAACATATTTCTGATCATGAAAACAAATGAAAACGAATTCCAAATTTCGTGTCCAAGCCATGAACTGCCAGGAGACTGGGTTGGAATTCTGTAAAAAACTGTTGTTTTACTGTGATGAAAATCTTTTATTGTAGCAAAAGCAGGAATTCAAAATGTTTTAAGACAACACATTGTTTGTCAGAGTTTAGTGATATTATATTCTGTCCGAAAATGAGGGCTCTGAACGAACAGAAGTCAAGTCACTAGAGTTTACTCTACCAATAAAGATGATATTTATGACATCCTTGTGCACTTCAGACTCATTAAATTATTTTTTAACTTTTCTGAATTTCTCACAGTTTATTGAAGTGTATGTCCATTCATATCTGGAAAAGGTTAACTCTACAGGCATATCACCTTTGGCAAGCTCTAAGGTCTAAGGGGTTTATTTAATTTTGGTATCAGGTTTGGTGTGCAATGAATGCGGTCAATGACAATCAGTTCAAGCAGGTGATCTGTGCCCGAGGCATCGTTTAGCCAATCAGAGTAAAATTAATAGGGTCATGACCCTCACTGCCCTTCTTTAAACCCTCTTTACAAATGTTGCCTGCTGTTATTCTTCTACACAAGACAAGTCGTGTTGTCCCAAAAATAACACAAAGATTTGTTCAGTTAAGGACAACACATGTTGTATGTTGTGTGTTGTATTAACATAGTTGTTTTCAAAAGTTTCAATCATTCATCAACATTTTGACATGATTGGTTGCAAAATGTTTGTGATGTAGAAAACATGAGATGTTAAAAATGTTTTTGAGACTAAAAGCACGCTTTTGGAACAAACTAAGCCATATTATTGTATTTTCACGGTTGTTATATGTTATGATTAGTTTCTTCCTTCCGTGTCTGATTTCTTTATTAGTTAATTCGTCCCTCACCTGTTTCAGTTTCCCTTGATTACGTTTTCCCTTGTATTTAAGCCCTGTCTTTTCCTTAGTTTGTTGTTGGTTATTGATTATGTTTGCGTGTTCCCCGTTTTTGTGTGTTAAGAATAAATGTTATCTGTTGGATTTTACTCCGTTGTCTTGTGTCTCTAGGCTACACGTGACAGAATAACCGACCCTAAATATGGATTATCTTCGGCTCAACATCTCTCCACCTCAGCCAGAACGGCCGTCCTCTGGAGAGATATGTGGAGGACTTCCTTGGTTCTGAGTCGCGAGGTGAGCTGGAATGATCGCTCGCTTAATACGTGTTTTTTGTTGGGATAGGATGATGACTCCCTTCGGTGTCTGTGTCCTGAGTTCAAGGACAGACCCGTTGTGGAGTTTATCGATCAGCATCCAATCCCATCCATGCACGCTGCGAGCAATCCGACTCACCTATGGATCGCTCCGAAGTCCTCCCAGGGAGACAGACCGTGCAGAAATCCAGGGTCTGCGTAGCCTGCTGTCCAGCCTTTAGAGCCGGCTAAACAGCCTCCAAAAATATAAAAAAGAATTAAAATTGAAGTAGAATTTTAGGTTTGATATGAAAAATATATCTAGATATTTTCTAAATATATATATATGTTTATGTGTAATGTATATGCACCGTAGACGACATATGTTATTTAAACTAAAACCTTATTCTGGATGCGATTAAGAATTTGACAGCCCCAGTTTAAAGCATTTTATAAACATTACATGGACACATTAACCACATTAAAATGATGAATTCAAGGAGTTTGTTTAAGAAAATTTTCATATTGTATTTCCGCAAGCATCATGCAATTTGTTCGCCTACGCGGATGTCAGACAGTATCGTTAATAGTGTGGTCAATATGGATATTTCTCTAAAACAAACGCTTCAATTTGCTTCAGAAGACCTTTGTTAAGACCACAAAGACATGTCAAGCCATTCTTTGATCGATGGTTGTACTTTTCGGAGCTTCAAAAAATTGCGCCCCTTTCACTCCCATTCTACTGCTTGGAAGTTAAGGTATACGTGGTATTATTACTCTGACTCCATTATTCTTCATGAAGAAAGTTACATTCCCTTTGGATGTCTTGAGGGTGAGAGAAAAGGTCCTTTGTCAGGGGAATTGGCCAGGGAGGAGTCGTCGTCAGAAACTTTAGCTCTGAGGAACAAGTCTGGTTGGGCCAATAGAGCGCAACTAACAGAACTTGGATGCTTCGTCGTCCGCTGCGGCGATCGAGAACGCCTCTCAGGATCCGCAGCATGAATGGGCACGCCCTCTTCCTTTTATACCCGTATCCACAGGGCCGATACTGGCATGCCATGCCATTCGCCGAGATATTTGGCCTTTTAAAAAGTACAATCAGAGATGATAGGTTCTCAAGTTCAAACCCCATTCTGTCCCGACACAACGTCTCGTTCCCTCCATCAGGGAATGGAGGTTACATCCGTAACCAAACTGTTTTCCCAAATATCAGCATTGTTGTTCCAAATGTGTATGATTTTCTTTTAAGAACTCCGAAGCAGACATTCTGAAAAATGTTTACCTTACTTTGTGGTTTCATTACAAAATAATGTAGACCAAAGCTTAAGAGACACCAAAAAATATCTAAAAAGTAGCCCAAACAACTCCATGTCTTCTTAAAGGTTAAAACACCCAAACAAGTTTCTCCTTTTGTGTTAGGATGTTATCATTAAATATCTTAGTCTCTGCCATAGCCCTTCTTTAAAATGTGGAACCTGGTGTCAGGTTTGATAAAAATAACACAATTTCCTAACAAAACGTGATGTACTAAGTATAAATAAGCATAATCATAAGATAAATGGAAGATTTTTAAGAAAAAATCTTTTTAAACAATTTGACCTTCAGGAAACACGAGTCATATAAGGTACTGCTATTGCTATTGTGCTATATCTGGGTGCCCGTTTATGTCTTTAAAAGTTACAAAATTAAAGTTCCTTCTTTTTATATTGCATGGATGAAAGAAGGCATACTTTCACAACATTTACATTTTTAGGCTGATCTATCTGGCCCATTTGATACACTTAAGTGCAGTGGTGTGTAACACACAGATCTCTAGAGTTCATTTAATGGATTCATGTACAATAAGCTGATTAGCACAAGAAGTTGTTTTGTTCATTCGGGTATGAGTGCTCTCAGCATCACTTACAGAACTGATCTGCTAACAGTACAGCTGGGTGCAGTAATCCTCATGCAGGTGAAAATGATAACAGATTACAATTAAATTGAGTTTCGCAGAATGAATTTAAGGCTTCATTAAATGCTGAACATCATAATTGTTAGTGGATAATGTTAGTCCGCAAAAGCAATTTTCTGATTTATACACCGTTCTTTTATTAAAGCGTGAAACAATTTTTTAATAATGATTGGAGTCATATGGAGGCACAGTGCTGGAACTATAACATCTTAATTATTGAGTACTTTATAGTACAGAGACATGATGGCTTTCAAATATAAAATGTGCTTATTTCTTGAACTCTGAAAAGTGATCTTTTTGGAGTTAATGGCCTGGTTGCATATGGACTTCTGCAGCGAAATATAAAGGCCTTAAATTGACTCTTCAATATTTCTTAATAATTTTTAATATGTATGGACAAAAAATGCAGAATGAAAGAATTCTATGAATTAAAACAAGTCTCCCGTTGTAAGCCTTTCAAGCACAAAGGTCATAATTAACCAACTAGGTACAATAGGCTACAATGGGAGAAGAGAGAGAGAGAGAGAGAGAGAGAGAGAGAGAGAAAGAAGAGAGAGAGAGAGAGAGAGAGAAAGAGAGAGATTCAAATGATTTAGTTTATGTGGTCTTATGTATTCAAGTGGAAAAATGTTCTTTGTATGTCAAGGGCCCCTCCAATGGTTCACTCCAAAATGTAAATTCTGTCATCATTTACTCACCTTCGAGTATTTCTAGATCTGAATCATTTTTTTAGGCATTTGGCAGATACTTTTATCCAAAGCGACTTACTTTGCTTTATCCTATACATTTTACATAGGTATTTGCAATCCCCTGGGATCGAACCCACAACCTTGCCTTGTTAACGCAATGCTCTTACCACTGAACTACAGGAAAGCAGGACATTTTATTTGTTGAGTTGAACACACAGAAAGATATTTGGAAGAATGCTTGACCAAACAGATCTTAAACCCCATTAACTTAGTAGGAAAAAAGACTTTATAATTTGTTTGTTGTGTTGAACACAAAATAAGATATTTTAAAGAATGTAGGACAACAATGTAGGACAGCAAACAGTTCTAGGGCACTTTTGACCATCATTGTAATTTCTCCTAATATGGTAGTCAATTGGACCCAATAACTGTTTGGTTACAAGCATTCTTCCAAATATCTTTCCCTGTGTTCCATCAAACATTGGTTTGGAACAACTATATATTGAGTAATTCATGATTTTTTTTTCCCTTTTGGGTGAACTATCCCTTTAAAATAAATAAAAACAGTTGTTTAAAAAGAAGTTGTTCGAGAGAAACTCTTCTGTGATTCTCAAAAACACACAACATCTATGACACAATCTTTTGCATACACAAACAGTTTATAAATGCTTGATATAATCCACCTCAGTCATTCAAACAGATATGGTGCATTACGATCACATAAAAATAAATGAATAATATTAGCCTTTCGAACCAGCATTCGATCCCTCTTGTAAATGGCCATGGGCCTTTAAAACACTTTTCACCTACAGACTGAAATAGACATGAACAAACACAAGAGCCGTTTCCTTCCTGGATTTAATAGATACCCCATTTCCACTTATATTCACATAAGAGGTGGTGTCATTGTGCAGTGCGGAGGCCATATTTATTTCAGAGAGGAATGATAGGAGTTGAGAATCTAAATGTGGGTCTGCGAGAGTATTATAGTGTGAAATGAGGCTCGTAGGTCATAGTGACTAATAGATGATTCTCTTCTGTCTGGCAAACAAAAATCCAGGGAAAGAGAGACTATGCCGACTTGGTTTTTATTTTTCTTGTCTCTCCTCTATACACACATTATTTATTCTTATGTTTCTTTTGGTTTAGCCATGAACCATCTCATTTCTCTGAACATTTCTTGCAAAAAAGTTTTTCAGTTTCCCACGTAAAGTCTGTATAGTGTTGACACAAGGCTTTATTTATTTAAAGATCAAGTGAAAAGCTCTTTTCATTATGGCAGCTTAATTCAAGGGCAGAAAAATGACTGCTAAATATAAGAGGAATATTGAGTTACGTGTGTTAACGGAAAATAGAAGGTTATGTTAGAGTAACTGACTCATAAGTGGAGAGACAAAAGCCTAAAATGTAAAGTGTGTCAAGAAGAACGAAGTGATCTTCTGTTAAGATTTTTCGAAAGATGAATTTGCAGTTAGGTGGTTAATGTGAAAACCATTGGCATCTGCATTGCGTCACACATGCTCTGTAAAGCAATCAATAATTTAACCATCACATTTTCATAAAGATACACATCATTGTAATTAAAAAATACATTTTCGATTTAAAGGAGAATAAAATAAAAAACTGCTGTAAGTGTTTTATATTCAATTCTGTGTAAATTACCAAATGTATATGCTTCCATAAAACATAACATACCTAAAACATAAGTTATTTTTAATTTGTGTTTAAAATAGAGTTTTTAGATTTTTTATAAATTTTCTCCTATTATTATTTCATAATTTTACATTTAGGCCTTTAGCAGATGCTCTTTCCAACATAACTTGGAAATTAACAATAAAACATCCATCATGAAGGCAAGAAGTGCCTTTTCTCAATGTAAACTTTAAACATGTTCCATTTCAAGTATTCACAGCAAAGATATGCTTTTAGCATTAAATTTAAAATGGACATTTTTTGCTTGGTTGACTTTAAAGCCTGCCTCAGACTACATGAATCTCGACCAGATTTTCACACGATTTTCCCCTCCCAAGAATCTTATCCATGGCCTTGATCGGGTCGGATGTTCGGTCCAGATTATCACATAATGTGAGGCATTCACAGGTCAAATCTTACACCTTCCGATCTGCTCTGAGAAAAATCGGGACGACCCCAAACATATGAAACATGTTTGTTTGATATATAAGATTTGCAATCGGGATGATGACGTCGGTACTTTCACAACAGCCAATATGAGTCAAGACTGCAAGATGAGGGAGGTGACTGACTTTAAAATGTCAACTGCGACAGGTGCTGAAGTGAGATAGATAGCAGAAATGTAGGAACATCTTGTTAAACTGTAAACAGGACAAATACCTGTATAATGTGTCCTTGAGTTGTCAATTCACAAATGTCCATTGTGTTCTGTATTTTACATAGATGTTAATACGAGCTGCTGCTGCTGCTGTGTGGAGATGGTGGTCTAGTGGGTTAAACCACTGAACTGGTAAATCAAAGGTTGCTGGTTCGATCCCAGCAGCCACCACCAGTGTGTCCTTGAGCAAGACACATTATTCCATGTTGCTCCAGGGGGATTGTCCCTGTAATAAGTGCACTGTAAGTCGCTTTGGATAAAAGCATCTGCCAAATGACTAAATGTAAATGTAAAATGTGTGGACCAGAAATATCTCTTACAGTTTATCAGCGCTGCAAACTAACCGTTCCAACTGTAATTATATTCTTCAGGTTTATTTCTTCCTCAATATCCTAATGACCATGAAACATAATAGACGAGTCATTGGAATATTCGCTCCGATGCTGCGATGCGTCAATGACGCCGCCATATAAATTAGGGTAAAAACACACTAGACACATAGAAGTAAATGGGAAAGCTGAGCTTTTTCGGTATAAGAAGTACAATTGTGTTTACATTTCTGAAACAAATTTTGTTTTTGTTTTTTCCCCAGTATTTTAAATTGAACGAACTGATCATGTGCATTTCATCTACCTTAAATTATATTACATTAGTGAAGTGTACAAAATTACAAAGCAAATTATTACGTCAAAACGAACGCTTGACTTCCACAAAATACATTACTCATACATTAAGCCATGCATGCATCTACTGGTACTGTAATCTCAATATTCTCCTGTAGTGTGTGATGTGCCAAGACTTTTTTTCTGTCAAGATTCTCCTTATGTGTGTACTGCAACCAGATATCTTAATCGGTCAGGAATTTTTAAATCCAAGGGATTTTGCTGAGGCCATCTTAAGGCATCATTGCCTGAATAATATATATTTAAAAAAAGTCTCAAAACTACTTTCCCTAAATTGTTTTTAGGTTGCCATCCAGCAGAGAGCATTATTCTCATGTCTCTGGGCAGCAGACAGAAGTTCCCTGTCGTCCAAATTTCTTGAGAAAGTCATCTTTAGCCCGCACTAGTGCTTCCTCATCAATATAGACTGCCGCCCTTTTGGCAGTGAGGTAGTACTGCACCTTTCTGAGGGTCCAGCCTATCACGTACATAAGAAGGCCACACACGACCGCTGTGGAACGGCCCACTCCTGCGTTACAGTGAACATATACTGTGTGACCATTCTCCAGCAGCCCGTAGAGCAGAAAAACCGCCTGAGGTAACACCCGTATGCGACCTGCAGAGATGCCACAAAAAAAAGTTATTAGAGCTCAACAATTATTCACCACAATGAATAATTCATAATGTGTTGCAGTAAGCGACACTATACTAGATGTTATCATAAACTGTCTTCTATGCCATTAATGTCATGTATTTTCATGATGAAGCAAGAGTTTGAGATGTAAATGCTGCTATGGAACATATAAATGTCAACATGTTTATTGATATCTGGGGCACCTAGGTTGATCTGCTCATAATTTATTGCAGTCTTGCCTCCATATCACAGCAATTTAACTCGAAAACTATTAAGCTGCTTGTATAGACCATTTTTAAAAATGTAGTACTAGTCTATGCTTTACAGTATTTAAATCAAGTCATTCTGAGGCTTCATGATAGTAATGGATGCAATAGGCAGTACGTAGTGAGGTAAATCAGTAGGGTTTGAAAAGGAGCTAATATGTCCATAATTCAAGGATATATTGTCTAACCACACATTCACACATATTCTGACCCTCTGTGCTCATGTCTGGAGTAGGGATCCAGATGTAAGCAAGGCCACAGTCTCTGTACAGATGCATCATGGTTTCTGGGGCCATGGGCTGACTGAGGTCCCGACGGCAGCCGTGTGAATTGTTCACGATATCCCACTCTGTCTGAAAGTTCATTACAGCGGTAATGCCCAGTTCCTGTTTCAGCTTCAGAGTTACATGTTCCACCCGACAGGGGCAGCTGCCCAACCAGACCCGAGGCAGAACCCTGAAAAGAGAGAGAGAATATTGTATAGCAGGGGTTCCCAATGTAGTGGTTTCAAGGCAGCAATGGCGGAGTCGCAATATGATTTCCAGAAATATATATTTTTATTAGAAATAGTATATTTAATCAATAAGTGTAACAAAATATTAGTTAAGATAAAAATAAAACCGTGCAAAAATAAGGCATTATCTTTTGGAATTTTCTCCCCTTGATCGTAACCCTTGATATGATTACGTCACATTAACAACATTAGCAACTGCATTAGGTTAGGTGCAGCACATCCATTTACAGCACCAAGTTAAACAGTCTCATGTGCACGCAGATAATTTTTCAGGCTTCAAGTTTAGGATACTTTTATTTGTCGAAATTAACCATTGGTTTTTATTGACCAAAGACAACGCAGGGAGGCCAGCAGAGGAGGGCGGAGAAGCGCCACAGTTAGAGGGGCCATCGTCCTCAGGTATGAAAAGAGGCAGAGAGCATCCATCAGCACTTGAATCAGTTTGATGAAATTGGACCATCTGTAGTAATAGTTCATAGTTTATGTGTAACAACAAGTAAACTAACGAGTAAATAACCATAAAATAATATAATACTGTGCTCTTTTGTGTTGTCCTTATGCACATGTTTGAATAGACCTAATAAGTGCATGTGCGCATTTGCGCACAATGGTTGTATGCTTTAACCACCTCCGAGGATAGAGGGGGCCTCGAGTCAGTGGCACCGTTATTTTGAGGGTCACAGGCTGAAAAGTTTGTGATCCCTGTACAGTATAGCATACTTTATGTAATGGATAATCCACGGCTAGCCATGCAGTTAAGGATTTTAGTGCACCACGTGGAGGACAAGAACCACCCGACCCAAAGTCTGTGCAAAAATATGTTTTTACCATGGTCATTTGCAAGTGAAAGCTGTTTGGTGTTTACAGTGTAGGATTCAAACAGACCATGGTGTAAGTACATTGAAATATATTTGTTGTGTTTAAATGGTCCTTGTTGAACAACTCCATTCCTGTTTAGATCTCAGAGATCATACGGGTCACATGACAACAAAATCTATACATACTGCACCCACAAATACTACATAGGACATAAGTACATATGTACATAATCACATTATATTCAAAGTATAAAGGGCGTACTCACATTAGCCCGGTTGCTCTCACAATGCTCTTTACCATCCACGCTTTCATAATTACGATGTCACTGATTCTAAGTAAATATAAACATAGCGATCCCTATCAGCACAACGGAATCCATTGCAATGTTCAGTTTGTGGCTTATAAGTTTTGTTTAACTTCATGCGTGCTGTCACATACTGACTTTAGAGATTTTAGGGATCCTCACATTAGATCTGGAAGGAAATCAGAAGAGAGGAATTAGTTGGAGAGTACAAGTTACTCACAACTCCATCTCTTGTTAGTTTCTCCTTGTTCTTGGGTTTTTGATTGCTCAATTCCTTCCTGGTACAGACCATCCACTCAGGCTTATTCTGTTCCCTGCCACAAAAATTGCTGTGTTTTCTTTGTTCTTTTTTATGCTCTGTCTGATTGCCTGATAGTCCACACCCGTTACTCCTCCTTAGAGGGGAGAGTGGTTCCACCTGCTTTTCCTGGAGCTGTCCCTGGTCCTGAACAGCCTCCCTTTTGGCCTTCCCTGGTGTTGCTCTCCAATGTGCCGAAGGTGATTCTGCTAGAGAAAACATTGCTTCACCACATTCCCCCCTTTCCAGCTCCAGGCACCTGTTTGGAGAGCTTGCCTTGCAGCTGCTGTGCCTCCTTTACATGGCATCAGCATTTGCATGGAAACTTCCAGCCCGGTGTTCTACGGTAAATTGGAAGTCTTGCAAGTGAAGGAACAGGCGGGTGATTCTTGAATTTTTTCATTTATTTTGGGCCATCCATTTTAACGTAGCATGGTCAGTTACCAAGATGAACCTCCTGCCCAGGAGATAGTATCTTAATTTCTCCACGGCCCATTTCATGGCAAGACCCTCTTTCTCAATCGTGGCATAGTTCTTTTCCTGGGGTAGCAGCTTTCGGCTATTGAACATAATGGGTTGTTCCACCCCCTCATGTAGATGAGATAGCACCGCTCCAATCTCGACCTCGGAAGCATCTATTTGAAGCACAAAATGCATGTTGACGTCAGGGGCTTGCAGAATGGGTTTGCAACAGAGGGCTTTTTTAACTCGATTTCTTTGGTCCATTTTATCTAATTCGGGAGATTCTTTCGGGTTAACTCAATAAGGGGGGGTCGCCTTTGTGGCAAAATTGGGTATAAATGTCCTGTGGTATCCAACTAATCCCAGGAAGGACCTCACCTGTTTTCTGTTTGGGCCCGGGGCCAAGTAAGTGTGGAGTCAGTTTTTCTAGACTGGGGTTTTAAGTTTCCTCCTTCGACGGTGTATCCCAGATAGTTGGCCTCTTCTTGGGCGAGTGAACATTTGCTGGGGTTGGCTGTTTTTTCCCAAGGGTGGAACTGTCTGACTGTTGCCCCTCGATCATATAACCTGGCCTGTTGCCTATGGGCTTGCTGCATGTATTCCTGTACCACCTGCCAGATCTTCGTCATTCAGTCATGTAGCGTCTCGACATGCTCCGTAATTGGGTGATGTCGTGAAGACCCCTGCTCCCAGCTTTCTTTTGCCAAATCCAGCCTTCCCCGTGGTCTTCGTCCATAGAGGAGTTTGAAGGGTGAGAACCCGGTTGAACTCTGTGGGACCTCCCAAACAGAAAAAAATACATGAGGTAATAGCTGGCGGTTACCTTGGGACTGTGGAGCTGGCACTCAGAGCAGTGCCGACCATAGTTCTCAACGGCCTTCTTGAGCCCAGGCAAGTAGAACTGGGTGAGAATCCGCTCGTATGTCTTCTCCGCCCCTAAATATCCTCCCATCAGGTGGGTGTGGGCTAAATACAGTACGTTAGAGATGAAGATTTTAGGGACCAAAAACTGTTCTACAATTTCTCTTCCTCTTTGGTCAACATTTTATTCTTGATCATAAAATGTGGCTAGGTCAACTTACTCACCCCATCATGTCGCCGCCTTTTGACCACTTGAACATGTCCCTAGGCATGGCTCAGAACTGGATCTTATAGTTGCGTAGTGCCAAACCGACCCAGCCTCCCCTCCTGGAATATCTCTGCCGTAGGAAACTCAGAAAACACTTCATGGGATTCGATGTTGTCGAGGTTTAGTTTTTGGGGTACAGCATTGGGGTTTTCAGAGGCAGTGTCCGTTTGTTCGTAGTGACTCCCCTCTAATCTCATCGAGGGGTTCCTCTGGGCTGGTCAGCCCTCATGCGTGTTCTCCTCAGCGTTTTGGGGGCTTGATCGCAGGCCTCTTTGTCTACCACGAGTAGGTCTCTTCCCCCATCCAGTTTGTCTGGTCAAGAATGCAGAAAAGGTTTGACTGTCTTGGCCGATCAGGACAGGTACTGGCAGCTGATCCACAATTCCTACATTCATTTGACACCGCCCCTGGGGACTGAACATGCTTACTCTTGTAGTGGGATATTTCCTTGTGTCCCCATGGATGCACAAGACTGCAATCTGTATAGTGCCTCTGTGTCCTGGCCACTGATCTTAACGGGAACTCTAGGAGCATTAGCCCCCTCATGAGCCCAGCACGTGGTAAAGTAATGACAGGAGTGCATTTGTGACACAGAGGAACTGGCCGTGGGCATAAGATCCTTTCTCCCTGGGCTGTCCCCGGCCAGGTGTCACTCTCTTCCACAAGTAAAACAGCGGCATAGACTAGGCTTCCGCTGGGTCGCAGCCCCTGCGGGGTATGCTTCCAGGTCTCTCTTGGGTGGTTCTCGCTCTTGTCTGGCCTTCCATACAGGCTCTTATTCACGTCAGGTTTCATCATGCTCACAGCCACTTGGTGGATCTCAAGTAGTGCAATCAAGGTTTCTACTTTCTGGGGTCCTTGCTGTGCTGCATGCCTCTTGGCATCTGACGGTTGCCTACGTATGCATAGATCGATTACTACCCTTACTACTGCGGCCGGCCCATCACCTTCCTCCAACCAGCTCCTCACCATGCGGTTTTATGCTGTTACCTGGGCCTTCCGTGCCAGAAGTGATGCGTGGTATCCCCAGCTATGGACTCGCTGTGCTTTGGCAGGTAAGCTGAGTCCATATTGAGCAAGGAATGTCTTTTAAACAACTTCATAACTTGTCGCTTGTTGAACTGTGAAGGTCCCGGCATGCCTTTTGAGCTTCTCCAGTTAGAAGATAGAGTAACAGGCTGGTCCAGTCTGCTGCGGCCCACCGTTCTCGCCGGGAAGTTTCCTCAAAGAGGTCAGGGTAGGTTTCAACATAATTTAAATTGGAAAATCTTGAGGTCCCATACCCAGTAATTTGGACCGCCTGCAAGGCTCGGTGACTGGTTTGAGCGCTTAATATTGCAGCAAGCGTCCTCCATTTTTCTCGTCTCTCCTGACACTTGTGCAGTTTTCCACTATGCCCGCATTCTCCACCATATGTCAAGTCCTGACATAGAAATACCAAGCAAGAGGCAGTAGTTCGGTCAAACTGAAAAATAAAGTATTTTATTCATATACGGAGAGGGGAAAAACTTTAATTTAGATATGTTCCTCCTCTTAAGGATTCTGATTTCCTCACGTAAGATCTGGAAGGGAATCAGAAGAGAGGAATGAGTTGGAGAGTACAAGATACTCATGACTCCGTCTCTTGTTAGTTTCTCCTTGTTCTTGGGTTTTAGATTGGTCAATTTCTTCCCTGGTACAGACCGTCCACTCTGGCTTATTCTGTTACCAGCCACACACACTTCTGTTTTTTCTTTGTTCTCTTTTATGCTCTGTCTGACTTGCTGACAGTCCACACCTGTGACTCCTTGTCTGAGGGAGAGTGGTTCCACCTGCCTTTCCCAGAGCCTTTCCCGGAGCTGTAAGTAAACAGCGCCTGAGCTTTTTTGCAAGAACTCGCACTAATCAATCGAACCAGGATTTAGGGGTCAAATGCTCCCGAGCTTTTTCTAGATTTTGGCTTTCCTTTGAATTTGCAGAAATGTTCTCTTGTCAATATACCAATCAGCTGCTTGAGGACTATAAGATGATTTTTAAATATCATTTATAGAAGTAACCATCTATGGCCGTTAATGACTGTTTTGTCTTTATTGTTTAGTGCTCAAATTGAGGGGGTGTTGTGGAGATCCTGAACCACTCAGGCATTAGGGACTCCCTTTGAGGGGCAAAATAGACTTTACAAATTTGTTTTGGATGAAAAATTATAACAACAAAATTTCTGTTAAATAAGGATAAATATTGTGATATTGTGGGCACTATTTTTGACCCATCGCATTTATTTCAGCCTGTGTTTTCTGATTTGTTACTTAGATTTGAGGGATGTAACATTCAGCAAATGACAAGCTAAATCATCTCTTGGGCACGTCTCCCAAGAGCTTCAAATCTACTGATGGGAGTTGTGCTCCTGATTTTTCTTTCTTTCATTTCTTATCTCTTTTGGCAGTTTTGGGGGAGCCTAAATGCGCCCTAGAAAAAGCAGAGGACGATTATGTTCTTTACTCAAACACACACTGTAAAGTCGTTTTTGACGATCAAATTGACAGGTTATGATTTGAAATGATGCAAACGATGCATGTGACAAAAACAAGGCATGTGACACATCACATCGCGCCGTGTGTGTTATGTTCTCTCCAACTGGTAAGTCGCTAACTCGCTTTGGATGAAAATGTTTGCTAAATGTGCATTTGTAGAAATGGATTGATGTGGCAAAGAGGTGAAGAGAGGGATGTGGGTAAAACAAAGAGAAGAGAACAACAGGAGAACAAAAGGCACGATCACCTTCATACAGAATTGAAAATTCTGTATTTCAACCTCCATGATTTCTGCTCGTCGAGGGACAGTCATGTCAACTGGACACATCTGTATCTGTGAATGTGAGATCTCTGCTCTCAGATAATGGAAATGCTAATGAGTGTTTAGTGATGTGAGAAGGCAGACTGACAGTCGGGGGAATGAAAGCAGGAAGGTCAGAGGCATCAGGTGAAAAGAGATTATTTTTACCTCTCAAACCCACCTGCCTCTCTCTGAGGGAATGACATAAATGAGATGATTGAGGGTGAAGTGAGTTTGCTGCAAGTTAATGGTCTAAAGCAATGAGGATGATCTATTACATTTTCCTCGGGGCAATATGCTTGATTTGATATATAATGCAAGGACATTCGGACAGTTTTACGTGGACCTTAACAGTTCAAATACTTTTAATGGCTACTGAGAAGTGCGAAGTAGTATTCCTGGTCTGTGTAAATGTATATATGTGTGCGTGTGTTTGTGTATATTGGAAGTGTTTGTTTCCAAAATGAGAACTCATTTTTCAAAAATCATGTTTTATTGTGTTTTATTGTGTTTGTTAGCTCTATTTGTTATTATGGCTTAAATCAAATAAACCAACTGCGGTGTGATTTCTATTAATTGCAATGCACAATAAAAAAACATGATTAAAAAAACTTATCTAGTCATGAGACACGGACAGAGGACCCAGATACAGACAGGTTAACAAAACAGGAATC
>NC_079561.1:13678181-13768181 GCF_015846415.1 Triplophysa dalaica | reverse complement strand
ACTCATCAGTGCTTGTTATAACAAAGGAGAAAAAACTGTTGCTTTATAATCGTTCAATACAAAGTTGAATAACTTGACATGCCTTTGAAACAAATTTTATTCTTGACAGATGTCACAAAGACCATGTGGGTTGTTGTTTAATCTTAAAGGAACAGTGTGCACATCAGATCACTAAGAAAACTCAACCAACTCTAAACTGAGCAGCGATGCAGTGATTGTGTGTTTCAGTCGAAACACAGGTCACTGAGTCAACAGCAAAGCACAACTTTGCCCTTTAAAAGTGTGATAGCAGAGAATCATTTACACATACTGAGAAAAGTGGATGGCCTGCTGTCCCGCCACACTGAAGTAGAAGTTGGTGGTGTGTATCATCTCATCGGTGTGGCCAGTCTCCTCAATCCAGTGACCAATCGGATGGCAGTACACCCCGTTCACCATATCAATGTCATCATACACACACTCTCTGTCATGACTTGGACCGTTTCCTGGTGACAGATACAGAAACAGCACTTGTAATTAGAATCAAATTGCACATTAATGTCCGAGATGGTAAAAAATATTTTTTTCATACAATTGAAACAAGTTTTGTAACTAATGAACCGAAATAACCATTGCATAATGTCATTTTATGTGATATTCATAAGATATTTATCTGCAGCTTCCTAATATTTTTTGTCACATGGCAACAACATAACTTCCAGCGTGTTGACAGTGACTTTGATTTGATCATGTTCTAAGATAACTACAATAATATTATATATTAATAATTAAAATAAAAGCATACTTATTATATTTTAAACCAAAACTGCATTTTTAAATAAACAAAAACATATTGTGATTATCTAAAAGAATATGTACCTGAAAACTGAAATATTTCACAAATTCAATCTCATCAATCTTAATCTTACAGAAACCATCAAAGACTGGTCAATGCATTGTTTTGCTGAATATATACTGATTTTATTTTTCATGTAAGATATGTTCTACCATCTTATTCATACTTGAAATCAGAATTAAGGCGTTTGCACACCGGACGCGGAAGCCCTGAGCCGTCCAGGACAACTAATTACTGTGGTAAAATCAACAGTGTTTCTGTATTAATGCACTGTGTCTCCATCATTCATAAACAGATAAATGCATCTTGCAGCTTATGGTGAAGTTAGTTTGTACATTTAAAATGATTTCAGTCAAATAACACGTCACTGCAGGCCTCAGACATCATCCAGAGCTGTCGCAAGGTTCCGAATGACGGCGTGTGTGTACACTCATAGAAAACAATATTTATTTTGAAAAACACAGGCATACCGTTTGAAGTTTCAGGGCCCCTTGAAATGTTTTAAAGATGACATAAACTGGCCTTGTTTATTCTTTATAATGTTGTATGAGGTCTACTTATCACTGTCACGTGGGTTTTACGTTCAAAAACATCAAAATCAATAAGTAATGGGCTATTATCTACCCTGGTTTTGAGGCCGGATCGACAAACGCTTGGTTTTAATGGTAGTGCCGCATTGAAGACTTGGAAGTAAACGCCCACTGCTATGATTGGATAGCAGTTTGCGTAGTAAACTTGGTTGGAACCTTCTGTGAATTTGGTTAGAGACGTAACATTAGGTTACACATTAGCACTATTCGCACAGGATTCTTCTGAGGACCTGGTGTGATTTAGAAATGACCTCCACACATCTGTATTTCATGTGACGCATTCGCACAGGATAAGTGAAGCCTGTGATTTTACTCAAATTTAGTGACTTATTTCCCGGATGTGATGGGAAGGCTGTGCATATAGTTTGTAAAGCCTATACTTGTATGGTGTTTAATGATATATAACCGTACCTGTCAGCATTTGAGACCCGTGATCAATACAGAAGATCAATACGATTGTGGGTCTCAAATGTTACGAGAGTTTACATGATAAATAAACAAACAGGAGACTCTCGGTAACTTACTGATATGACCCAGCACCCAAAAATATTACCAAAAGACTTCAAAACAGCCTCCATTATTTTCAAATGGTGGACAGAACCTTAAAAATTTATATATGAGCCAACAAATCACAGAGATGCCGATTCGCATGGGTCTGATACTATCAGATAACCCTCAGTGTTAAAATATGGTAGGTCATTTGTGGGGGAATGTTTTTTTTTCAAATTACAGATTCGCCGATTCGCACAGGAATAAGATCGCAGACAACTTCTGGAATTATAACAAATGACTAGAGGTCCCCAGCTAATACTAATCCCTTGCGAATTCCTGTCGGATGCAATATTGATGGAACAGCACTGCTTTTTAATTTCAGTCTATCCGCAAATCCAGCGTCGACCTGTGCCATGTTCACAGAGGAATCCGCGGTGAAATGAAGCGGAGAAACGCTCAAAGTTTTACCCACATGAGCTGGAATGTCTTTAAAAATAAACTTCAACCACGCATTACTAATGTCAGAATCCAAAGGAAGGTTATTCAGCAACTGTGTTCTTCCACAACCAGGCTGTCAGGGTTCGGGTCTGAACCTCACTTGTTTTGTTCTGTCCTGTCTGTTGTTTTTTTGTAGAGCGCATGGGAGAGTACTACACACCCTGCGTTAGGAGTCTGTGGTAACTCTGCCCCCTTGTTTTCCACTTTCCTTTAACACACCTGATTCCCGTTTTGTTCATTCTGCTCACCTGATTTCACTGTACGGTTAATTCACCCACTTCTTAAACCCCTCTGAAACCACCAAACTTTGTCAGATCGTTATCTTGTCTAGTTTCGTGACCACTGGTAGTGAACGTAACTTGCCTTAGGATATAAAACTCTTGCCCTGGACTATAAAACTCTTGCCCTGGACTTTAAAACTCTTGCCCTGGACTTTAAAACTCTTGCCCTGGACTTTAAAACTCTTGCCCTGGACTATAAAACTCTTGCCCTGGACTATAAAACTCTTGCCCTGGACTGTAAAACTCTTGCCCTGGACTGTAAAACTCTTGCCCTGGACTGTAAAACTCTTGCCCTGGACTGTAAAACTCTTGCCCTGGACTGTAAAACTCTTGCCCTGGACTGTAAAACTCTTGCCCTGGAATGTATAACCCTTTCCTTAGATTCTATGCTCAGGATTTTCTCCTTTACCTTGTGAAGACTCTTGCCTAGTCAATCTGTTTAGGCTATCTAACCTTTGAGTGAGCACCTTTGTCCTGTCCAGGCTCCAGTGCTGTTTGTGTCCTGCACGGTGTTCCCAATATCTCCACAGCTGCCCAGACGACCTCATCTCCTCGGTTCGTGTCCCGTGTGGCTCTCCCTTAATTTCAGTTTACGGGTTTGCCGTTGCAGTACAACGGGGTTTGCCCCCCACCCCGATTCCTCCGGACCAGTACTCCTCTCTCTCTTGCTATCGCCGACACGGACACCAAAGAGGCGGAACTACCATTGTCCTTGTGAACTCGGACACTGACGGAGAGGCCATTTTTCCCGGTATTTCTCGTTCACGGATTTTTGAGAGACTAGAGATTCGTTCTCCAACAACTCCTTTCTAGAGGACTACTCACTTACATTTCTCCACACAAACTTAAGGAAGGCAGAACAATCATTCCCAGTGGGGGTGGACATCATATGAACTGTGAGTTCCTTTGGGACGTTTCTCACTCTGTGAGACCGAACATTGCTGATACTAAATTTCCCCTGGTCTTACAGCCGAGCGCTCGAGCCCTAGTCTGAATCTTGTGGGTACCCATTGTGATCAAGTACTGTGTAAATCTTGACTCTTGTTCGTTTGACATTGTTATTCCCTACCAAGTATTGTTGCATTAAAAGATTTTCTGCACCCCACACCTGAGTCGTGAGTAACACAGGCACTGACTGCACAATATTTTGCGATATTTAACAGCATTTTTATTGCTTGTTCGCTTGTTCGTGTATCTGGTTCCGCACAACTTGTGTTAATTCCGTATTCTCATGCACGAACCAGTGGGCGGGGCTAGAGTAGTCGTTGATATTCTTCTGTCGAGGAGGGGTTCAACCTATCTATAGATTGATCCAGGACCTGCCGTTCACTGCGCTTGGTGTCAATAACTGTTGTAATTTCAGGAAGAATGGCAATTTCAGTTCTGACACTTACTTTTTGCTTGAATACGATTCCCTTTTATATAACATTTTTTTTTTTTAATTCATGATTCCTTTAAGCCACAGAATTGTTCCTGTTTCATAAAATTAGGCACTTTTATTCTGTAAGGCATTTATTTTCAAAGGGGAAAGTCAAATAAATGAAAGAGTTTTTTTAGACTGGGTTCACTTGACATCAATGAGTTCACATTTAAAAGCTTTGGCTGGGACTAAAATATTCCCTGCAGCACAGTAATTGTACATAATTTTGATTTTCAAATCTTGGTTCGTGTCATTGTAAATAGTTTAGAAATGAGCCCTGGTGCGTATTTAAGTGGCCAGAGCAGATACAAACATGGAATTTACCCCAGATCTTCTAAAGTGTGTGTGTTAGACATGTGGTTGCCTGAACATGTACAGTTTTCATCCCAAATTTACATTCATCTCGAGAGACTGTGGGAGGTCTGCTGTTTGTCTGACATTTTTCATCACACCCTGCTGCTGTCGTAATCTCTAGTTCTGTGATGCTGAGAGCTGCAGCCCACACAGAAAACAAGTCGTCTAACAGCATAAACAAAATCTCTCCAATTGTTATAGTCAGCATTACAATCTGGCGTGGAGATGGTGGTCTAGTGGGTTAAACCACTGAACTGGTGAATCAAAGGTTGCTGGTTCGATCCCAGCATCCACCACCAGTGTGTCCTTGAGCAAGACACTTTACTCCATGTTGCTCCAGGGGGATTGTCCCTGTAATAAGTGCACTGTAAGTCGCTTTGGATAAAAGCGTCTGCCAAATGACTAAATGTAAATGTAAATCTCAACTCAAATAACACACATTTACATAGAGGACTGTGGTTTTTGAATAAGTTCTAGGGCTTGGAATCTTTAATTTTGGAATGTCGGAGTCAAAGACTGAAATCATAGTGAATTAATTGTGGAAATTAAACTTGATACTCCTAATCTCATAATTACGTTATGAAACTGTCACAGACTTGGTCACAAGATAAGAAAGTCCAAATGACTTAAGTCTGTTTAAAAAAAGGGCTGAATACATCTTGATGCACAACATTTTATTTGACTGAACTTTAAAGTGATAGTTCACCCAAAAATGTAAAACCTGTATGACTTTCTTTCTTCCGCAGAACACAAAAGAAGATATTTTGAAAACATTTTGATAACTGGACCCCATTTAGTTCCATTGGTTTTATTCCCAGACAATTGAAGTGAATGGGGTCCAGTGTGGTTCGGTTACCAACTTTCTTCAAAATATCTTCTTTTGTGTTCTGCGAAAGAAATTCATAAAGGTTTGAAATGAAAAGAGGCTCAGTAAATTATGACAGAATTATAATTTTTGGGTGAACTATCACTTTAAGATATATGGAAGAAGACTGAATAAATAAGCTTACATTTGACATAGATTCAAAAGAACTTGCTCCCTATTTCGATTAAAAGCCTTTGTAACATTCTGCAACATAAATTTACTTTGTGTTTTTTTATCTAAGGGTGAAATATTTCTAAAACATGATAAACAAACACATATACGAGGTAATGCATAGTTAAACTGCCATATAAACATGCCCAGCCGCATTGGTTTTTCAACCAAAAATATTAACGCTAAAGTATATCATATATTTCCATGTCCATCTGAAGAGAGCAACAAGTGCTAACAGAGGTCTTCCCCTGTGTGAATGCTCTCAGTTGGCACATTATGATGAACAGTGTATGTCTTCCTCAACTTGAGGTCCTTTAATTCATGCTTACATACCGGAGGCACCCTCAAAAACAATTCACCTGCTGTGGTGCTCCGTCAACAAGAATCATTTCAATCTACTAAATGCATCTTGCCACAATAAAAAAATCTCTGCTGTTTTTAAATGAGACAATCTGAATGTGTATGCCAGCAAACAATGGCTCAATCAAACCTGCGCCAACAGAAGGCGTGAGCACTAGAGCAGATCCTCGATTTGTTTCGCACAGTCATAGTCATTCAAATGATAAACATGATGGAATGAGAAAACCGCTACTCAGGTAGGAAAGACGTTTTCAGGTTGCCTGACAAAGAACAAGAAATGTCTGAATCCTTCATTTTCAATTATAATTTGAAATATGTGCTGATTGACTCATGCACTATAAAATTGCAAATTCTACAAGCTGCCATTATGTGTTCAGGACGGTGAAACAATTCAAACTAAGAAATACACACAAATATTCGCTGGACAATACACAAAAATATACTCAGATCTCTCTCTCTCTCTCTCAAAATTCTAATGTGAGAATCTTATTTTAGAGCTCAAATCGACGTCCCTTCTTTTATTAAAGTCCCCTGTGTTGGAAATCAAGTTTTCAATGTTGCTTATATGTCTATTTGGTGTTTTGATGTGCTTTTAGGCCCTGTCCACAAGAACACTCCGAAGACATAGCCTCATGAGACAGCGAGGCAACAAGTCAGATGCCTAAGCTTTTGGAGGTAGCCCTTGTATATTCATGCTGAGAAGTAAGGGAACGACAGTTCATAGAAGAGGCAAATTATATGTGAAGAACTTTTCGTTCATGTCCAATTCACTGTGATTTTTCTGTGTTTTACCTCACAGCGTCGAGAATAACAACCAATCACAGACAGTGCATGAACGTAATGACCAATCAGAAGTTTAGAAGAGTGCTTCCTGTTGTTTTTATTTAAAAAATATCAATATGTGATTCTTGCAACATGACTGCTCTGATTTAGTGAACTCTGCAGGATAGTAGATCTCCAGGACCGAGTTTGGTATCCCCTGATGTAGGCTAGTCTTTCAGAATATAGACTTGTTCGACTTGATGTGGCACTGCAAGATAACAGCAAAGTACCACGAGAGCGATTCGAATGCAAACTTTTTATATATAGAGGGTATGCATCGACGTCACTTTCCCACATGAAAATGTCAGGACACACCCTGGGATACGCTACCCCGGGTGGCCAACACCCAGCATATTGGCTGAGGAGAATATGAGAAATAAAGACGGTGATCCATACGGCTTCACTACGACTTATAGGAATGTTTTGCCACCCAGGAGGCCGCGCTCCGGCGTGCTCACGTGGTGTTCACGTGGCAAAGTGATAATATGTCCATACACTCTATTTTCTAATTGCTCTCGCGGTACTGTGATGTCATCCGCCTGTCAGATCTTGCGGCACAGCATCAGACGTATAAGCCTTATGACATGCCAAAAATTATTAGAATTTGAGTTTCACTTTGATATTTTCAATCATATTTACAAGAGCAATAATGACAAGGTTTTTTTGTTTAAATAATGCAGTGCCTGTTTTTTATATTTATGGCATGTGATGTGACTCAACTCCAGCATCAGCCTTCAACTTTGTTTTTGTCTTTATTTTATTTATATTTAATGTAAAGCCAAATCGATGCAATAAAATAAACCCATTTCAGTAATGTTTTACACACACAGCTTGACATACATGCTAAGGGCAAGTTCAGCAATCCTGCTGTACATATGTACATTGAGCACTGCTGTTCAGTTGGCTTGTTTGGGTCATTTTTACATTAGTATATATGAAAATGATAATATCTTTTCTCATATTTACCAATTTTAATAATTTCTGTTTGTGCTGGTCAATCATAAATAATAAGACTGAACATCTAGAGAATTTGGTGGGGCCGCTGTAAATTTGAGTGGCTCCTCCCCTCACAGTTTTCTTACTCCAAACTTTTGATAAACTTAATGAGCCCTGGCTGGGTATAGGGGATAAAACTATTAAATGCAAGTGGGACTTTGAATGTATTATGATAACTGAAAAACTGGGATTTGAATAGTCCTTCATTAAAAACGCTGACATAAAATAAAATAAGATACTGCTAACAATACTTTTTTAAGAAAGTTCTGTCAGGGCTTTTTGCAACCTTTGCGTTCGAATCCCTCTCGCGATACTTTGATGTCATATTGGATCAGTCAGCGGAGCATGAGTTTACAATACATCACCGCCACCAAGTGATCGTAATAATTTATTACAACTTACGACATATTTTGCTTTGAAGTTACGTTTACACTTAAAATGATCTTTTATTAAACTGATATTTACTCACAATATCTTCATATATTACATCTTCACATACCTTCCCAAATGTAGCGCCCATCGACCCGCTTTATAAATTTAAACCATAGTTTATCTGTGTACGGCTTTGAGAGATGTACATCACCGGTCCAAAGACACGGCTCACAGGTGGAGAGAACCGTGCGGCTCGACTTCATCTTTATGGCTCGGTTCGGATCCCAGTGTCCCATCTCCGGGCGTGAGCCCAACACAAACATCTCGGTATCTGAACACGACGGTGTCAGGATGACACCAAACCTAAACACAAGCATATCCTGCGCTTCACAATATATTCACATGTACTGTAACTGTTATTGATTTAGTCTGCAACCCCTGACATTACAAATAACTGTGCTAAAAATACTTCTGTTTTGCACATAGACAGCGACAAATACAGTGGCTGAGATGGGACAAGAGAAAAGGCTCTGTGTATTTTAAGTGTTGTGTTCTTTGAACGTTCACTTCCATTACTGATAAATTATATTTTTTGTGCAGTTGTAATAGATATTAACACTTTTGCCAGTTTCAAGTGGTAAATGAAGTGTCAGCTGTGCCGCTCTCAGAATTGCAACATGACGTTAGATTTTCTTCACAAATGGGCACAAATTTATTTTTTTAGCTTTGAAAAGCCTTTCCTTCTCTGATTGTTGGGTATTATTGCTTCTGTTTTGTGCATTTTGACTGAAAGAAATACAATGTTGTCTTAAAAATGTGTGTCCCTCTCATCCATAACTGTTTATTTCCCTCGTCTTAAATAGAAAATAGTTTACAGCCTGATATTTGTCTAGTGTTTGGTCTACTGATATCAACAGGGCTTTAGTAAAATATAAACAGATGGTACAATATTGCCAATATTTCAAGTTTTGACTGCAAATGTCACATCCATAATGCTGGAATCACCCTGTTGTTAATACTGCAGGCAGACATATCCCTGTAACAATGCAGAATCCCATTAAAACCAGTGAATATATACACTTTCTACGCCCAGATAAGTGATTAACTGCATGTAATACAATTTTAACATAAACCTTCAAATAACGGGCCTACATGACTTAAGATGCATGAGTCATGCACAGATCCAAGCTATTTTGCTTGTTGGTGATGACACTAACACACCATTCGAGATATTTTAATCAGGCAACTGCATTTTACTTCCATTTAGCTTGATATACTAGCCTGTAACAAAAATCTGAAATATTTATTTTATTAAATGTCCATCTGTACATAACAGTTTGCCTATTGCCTATATTTGCCTTCTATTCACGTACTCACCTCATTGAGGATTTGATATGAATGAGGTTGCAGTCTATGGCACTGATAAAGTTAAGAAGACCTGAGTGACACATTAATCAGCATTTTCTTGCGAGATAATCATTAACCTTTCCTTCTTAAAGGTTGTAAATAAAAAATAAAAAAATCATTGAAAACGCAAAAGATAATAAAATATGTTTTTAATTCATCAAAATCAAAACCACATGCATCTCCAACCAACAGTTCTGGTCATTTCTTTTTTGTCTAGAACAGATCATTAAAAGTCAAGACATTATCATGGATTTAGTAACACAATTTGTGGGCTGCATTACACAAAAATAATAATTTTGATTACACAGACATAAACACACAATCTTGGGTGACATACAAGTTGAGAAGCCTAAAACAGCTCTCGAATACATAAACATAAGCTTTCTATAAGCCCCCAGACACGAACACTATTCTGTGGTGATTCCGTTTATTTGTTTCATTTAGTTGCAGATTGCACCTTTACAAATACAAATGTTCTCTACGCACATCATTATCATTACAAGTGATATGACACACATCTTATGCATGAGTTACAGAGCGTTTTCTAGTGCTCCTCAGTTGTTATGTTACCCAAGCTTCCTCTGACCCTCTTACTCTCCATGGGAAGCACAATAGCAGAGTGTCTCTTTACTAAGGAGATATTAAGACACGGTGGGCCAGAGTGCAGACAAAGGCAAAATTTCAGTTAAGTGCAAATATTTGACTGTAAATGTTGTGATATGGTTGGCATGCTAACCTGGCATGCTGATATTGACTGTTACAGTAATAAGTGAACCAAACGTGTATATACTTCAATACAGTGTCCAAAGTGACAGAAATAAAAACGATACTGTTAAACCCATCTATGCCATAATGTTTCGACTCAAAAAATTTTGTCTTCATTTTTTCCACTAGACTTTTTGAAGATATATTTTGTCATTGAGCCTTTTCAATGGACTGTTCTTTTGTTCACGAAAGCCATTGTTTTTATTTGTGCCAAATACTAATTATTTTACTGAAGACCATTCCTGTCATTTTTGGATGCTTTTAGAATTAGAGCTGACAAAACAGATTATGTTTCTATGTAAAATATGTTGTAAATAGTTGTAAATAAGAAAAACAATGTGTGAAAGAACAGGACAACATACATCTCTCGGAGTCGCAATCCAAGAGCAGGGAGCAAAAAATGATAACATTCAAGTCCCACTGGATTCTAGGCATGACAGCTTTTTCAGAATCAGGCTGAACAGAACCTGTCTTCAGTGTCAATCGCCACAAACTACAGCGGAACTGATCCAGAGACTATTTAGCTCTTAGATAGACCAAGATGTCTTTTTTATTCAATCAGGGTACCTTTACCAAGCCATGCAAATATAATAGTGTGGGTGTGTAATGTCAGGAATAAGCAGTCATTCGATGATTATCTTGCTGTGTGTCAGGACAAATAAATCAAGTGCTTTTCGGCAAAAAGTCTCATTTAATTGCACCAAATTAAGCCTTTTTTCACCGATGTCTACTGTCCCTTAAAACCGGTCCTCTTTCTGCATATTAAAGTATGTGCATGTGTCAGTGTAGCAGAACATTTTTAGAGGATGAAATGTCAGATAACACACCTTCAAATCAAACTGATATTTGATATATTAATAAAAAAATAATTTTACAATCAAAACAAAAAAAATATTTAGTTTCCTTTTTATTTACACAGTGATAGTATATGGTAGATTAAAGAGGTTAGATAATGTAGTTTTTAGTTACATCTTGAACGTTCCCGTTGTGTTATGAAACTGGTTTGAGAACAGATCGAAGTGATCTCCCGTCTCGCGTTAACTCCCTGGTTGTGCACATGCAGGGAAGTGGAACCGCTTCGACTTGTCGGAGAACTTCATTGTATGGACATTGTTTCAAGTGGTCTGCCATGCTCGAGATGTCCGCAAACTCCCACCTGTTAACTGGACTAAAGGCTGTGCTAAAACGCCAAACCTGTGGAAAAACACAAGTTACTGGTGAAATGAATTGACACTAACAATGTGGGACAGAACAAACCAAGCCGACGGTTGGCCAACGTTCAGCCATGTTTTAACAGTTTCACTATGATTGAGTGTTTAGCTTATATTTTGTATTAAATATGTATGATGAGTTAAATATAAACAAATATGTGCATACATACATATTTTTACTATTTCCTTGTATACATGTAATTTAACATTCACATTTTATACTCTTCATATTAAACTAAACTACACAAATTGGAATAGTAAGCAATAGTGAAGGTGTTAGAAAGTCAAGTGCAGCTTTGTTTACGGTTTATTTTGAAAGTTCTAGATACAGAAGGACTCTTTTTAAAGGACCAACACAGATGGCTGCCACCTGCTGGCTTGTAACAGTTATTTATTCTCACACATGAGCCAAACATACATACTAGTTGGCCGTTGACTCTAGCGTTTGTAGTGTGTTCAAGCAAAACTGATGTTGGTTTGGTGTGTCTTTACAGTGCCTGTACATACGGCTTTATTCCACAGAATTTGAAAAAAAGTATAGCCAATGAGAAATATGATTAACAATTGTACCTTATCTTTGATCTGCCAGGAACGTCTTCCGTCTGAATACTGCTGCTTCTCCCACTGTACCACAACTATTCCACGTGTTTGCAGCAAACTGGCACACACATCCCTCATTGTGCGTGACACCATGGATAACTGACACAGGCTAAAGCCATCCAGAAACCGTGCCACATGTTGAAGAACCTCAAACGGCAACCCGCTCAGGTGATCACACTTTGGTTCTATGACAGTCTGCGATGGAGGCTGCACCCCAAACGACCTTAGGTGGCGGTCATGAACAACTTTTGAACCTTGACTCGACGGGCAGAATCTACGTTGGGAGTACGTACAGCCATAATATGCTAATGGGCAGCGGTGCTCCATCCAGCCATTAAGCCCGGAGTGGATGTCTCCATGAACGTTACGGAAGTGAGAAAGGAACTCCTCTCGACGGAAAAGCTGACCACACTCGAAGGTAAACATGGAGCCCTCGCGTGGAGCCCAGCTTGGTCGCGGCACAAGCTGCTCCAGCGTTAAATCAAGCCGCAGGGTGCAAAATGGACTTGGTTGCGAAAGGCGGGGCGCAGCTCGGTCGCAAGCAGAGGCTGATGCCACTTCTCCAACCATTGTGCTTGTTGCCAAGATGGCAGCGGGGAAACTAAAGGTTTGGGTGCCAAAGTCAATGCGCGTCCCACCGAAAGCATAGACTGTGTCTGATATTCTCCGAGCTCGTGGCGACTCCTCCAGGCAGAAAAGCAGAGCCGCAGAGGTAAAGTCGATATCGCCAAGGCCCATTGGGTCATCCTGAGGATCCTGATCTAAATCGGATGTGTCCACAGCTTTGTCCTCCATTTTGCATCTTTGATGTCTGTGGAGGAAGCTGTCAGTAAATGACCCCTTCCGTCCATTAAGTGCAAGTGGCATAAAATTTCTGAGCAACTGAAGGTTTTGGAGTTTCCTCTCAAAAGCCTTGTCTTCAAAGTCTAATGCTATCACAGGCAGTGCACGGTCTCTCTGGACAGTAAAAGTCTGAGCATGTACGGGCTGCTGCATCAATATGTCTTGTGACCCAGAGGTCTCCTGGATTAAGAAAGGGTGTTGGCCATGTCTTATTTCTGGTCTATGGGGAAGTAAAGGACCTAATATTTCCCAAGAACCTCGGGACTCTGGACATTGATTGTCTTCTGAAGTGGTTTCCATTATGTCATGGACTGTCTCATCTTTACAGTCTATAAGAGAGCCATTATAGAAACCTTGCTTATTGACATCCTGTAACATGACTGGCAAACACTCACCTGCGTCCTGGTCAACAATGAAATTAGAGGTTGTTTCTTCACCATAAAACCCCCCCACAGCCCCAAGCTCCTCACATGTTAAGTCTTTCATATCAACATCTGTAGACTCCACAGTTTTTGATTGCTTGAGCTTTCCATTGTCATTAACACTAACCGGATCAGTTGATTTAACAGCATCTCCTAGTGCGCCAAGGGCAGAGGCCAAGCTCCTGCCAAGCTCCATCAGAGTTTGGTGCTGTGAAGGCTGTAGAATCTCCGTTAAGCCACTGACCCCATTGGCTATTTTATCACATTTACATTTGTTCTCTTCCGTTATCTTTTCATTCAGTTCCCCATTGCGATCCGAAAGCGAAGCCGGCTCGTTATTGGTCGTGCAGCCGGTGTCTGAGGAATTAAGGTGGATCAGGACGTTGAGAGCCGCAGAAAGGGTTTTAGTCGTCTCTACTGTGGTTTGGTAGAGCTCACCGTAATGTTCATCATGTAGGCCATTAATCCCATTTGTAATCTTGTTTTTGGAGCAGCCTGTCGTTGACTCAATCTCAACGGTCTCTACTTGCCCGCATGGAGACGGAACAACTGTGGCAGGCTTTTCACTCTTCCCTGCGGCATGAGTCTTTTTCTCTGGACCAGTAGTGGGCGACAAAGAGACGAGTTTGAGTGACGCTAACATGGTGCGCTGGTCCTGAAGGGCGAGCGCCATGTCGAGCTGCTCCACCTCATCTGCTTCCTGACTCAGACGCTCGTATGAACGATAATCCTCGTCATTTACTGGCCACCTATTCCACTCCATAGTGCAACACACCACACCTGCAGGGCACACTTCAAGGTGCACTGCCATCTGGCCACGGGCCAGAGTAAAAGGGCATCCTATGCTGTAGTTAAGACATGGTACCCTCTCGAGTGGGCATAGCAGCTTGTGTTCGTCAACCTTGCAGCTGTGGAAAACTGCACCGCATACAAGTGGGCAGTTGATGAGGTCACAGGAAGTGCCAGGTACAGGCTTAATCATGCATCGCCTGTTTATACAGGAAGCACAGTGAACATGGGGCTCCTTCATTATTTCAGACAACAGCAGCAAGGCTGACGCAGAAGGCCTGAAGTCTTAACCACTGAAAAATTACAAAGAAAAATATATTTTAGAATCTCATGAACATATATCCCATAGAAGGCAAAGCAGGCATGTTTATTATGTCAGTTCATGACAGTCACAGCAATGAATAGGACATTAGTCTGGTGATCACATCTATCTATTACAGAGGTCGCGTTAACCGAAAATTATCCGTTATTGACAGATTTTTTTACCAATGACGGAAAAATCTGAAGGGTGTCCGTCATTTTGACGGATTACAATAAGGGCAATTTGTAATACCCTGTATTAATTTCCTTCCATTAGAACGTGATTGTGTATAGACCGAACTTGATTTACGAGCAGCAGGAGGTAAGCTACATCCAAGGAGTACAAAACGCCTTATACATGCACCTGTCATTGTTACTGACTGGACATATAAACATAAACTTTGCCTCAAATTATTAGTAGGGATACACCGATTCTAATTTTTCCTTGCCGATCCGATTCTGATGCCTGAATTCTGTGTATTTCTTGATCAAAGTAGAGTTGCATATTTTATCTTTTTTTATTGCCAGTTTACTTTCAAGTACATTTTAAAATATCTGTACTTTATCAGAGTACTTTGGACAAAAAATACTTGCCTACAGTATGAAGCACATCATACTTACTTCACTACAGTCCATAAATAAATGTTGTTTTTAAACTTTTAAACCATGAGTCCATTAAAATCTACCACTTTCCTTTACTTAAGTATTTTTACTTTAAAGAAATTTACTTTTCTACTTTTAAATGTAATTAAGTGCTGTATTACACTTAAAAAAACATACAAAACAAAAATGTGGTCTCATAAAGCACAGATACTTACAAAATGTTTAACAAACAAATCTCTGTTTATTTCATAAAACTATCACAGTATAAAAGTCTCCAAACTCGCTCATGCACATCCTGGACACAAAATGATGCGCTTAATGCCGCCGGTTCACTCACAAGCATCCCGCTAGTAATGATCCTGATGTTGCGGGTATCTTTGCTTCCCAAGTTCAAAACCGTTATAACACAAAGAGAAGCGATATGTTATGTGTTTAAATCAAAGTACACTGCATCCATCCTAAAGTTAAAATGCATAACATAGACCGCTTCTTGAATCTAATAACGTTACAATCAGCGAATACCGTCTCCGGCAAAATGCATTTTAAACAAAACCACAGTCTGTTATCTAGTGATTATGAAGAATATTGAAAACTTTGGAATGAGTAACGTCCTGACTGTTCCCGGACACACGCATGCTGGATGGAGATTGACAGATGACCGCACCAGCGGAGGTCAGAGTTTTTTAATTATGCTATATTGGTTTATTCCTCGCATAAAGCTATCGAAATACATTACATAGAATACAGTGCATGACAATTTTTATGGTAATTTCCTGATAGTTAGTCCGTTTTGAAGCTTTAGAGTTACAACCACGGGTATCGCAACAGATCGGATTGAAGGGAACCTGTCAGTCCGATACCCAATCCAGCAAAAAATGCCCATATCGGCCCCAATTTCGATCCAGAGTATCGGGTTGGTGAATCCCTAATAATTACCAGTATCTGTATCAGCCCAATACCAAGCTCATGTACTCGTACTCGTAATGACACAACGATACTAATGACCGATACCTCAAGTTACATACATAGAGCCCTATGATTTGCGCAATGCCAAAAACACGGACGGAATCGAGGAATCCAGGCATAAAAACAGTTTTTGCTATGCAACACCGAATGGCACGGAATCTGACAAATGTATTATTCACTGAACCGCTAACAGCTACGTAACAGCTAAAGAAATATTCAGATACTGTTTAAATATGTATTGGTGCGTCCGGTTGCGTGTACTGAACCTGAACGCATTGTGCTTGTGAAGCATTCAGAGCCAAAGTTTCACTGCACAAGGACAAAAACACATAAACAAACACCATTTGTGCTGTCAAAATAAAAGTCTGGTTAACTTAAACAAAATTGTGCTACTTATCATAATTTTTATTAACTTAATTTTAAATATTTTTTTAATTTAAGTAGACCCTAAAAACAAAACAAAAATAATGTACCAGGAAGATACTGGTTTATTAACATAATTGTACATTATACATGCATTGGTAATAGGTATCGGTATCTGCGAGTACCAGAAAAAAATATTGTTACTAGCACTCTGCCTTTAAAAAATGGCATCTGTGCATCCCTAGTAATTATTATTTTATTTCTGACAACAGAAACATTAAATATGTAAATGAATATAAAAACGGCTTTATTGGGCTTTCAGTTGTATTAAATATAGTAAGTACAGAGTGTAAATTAAAGTACAGCGTGATGACGTTACTAACATGCTAATTAGGGTGTAGCACCATAGTGACGGGTAATAATAGATTATGACCGTCAAAATGACAGACAATTAAGTGTCTAGCACAAGCACTGATCTATTAATTACTTCACAGGCAGTCAAGATAACTCAAACACAGACAGAGACAAACCTACATGTGTACATATGACAACAAATTAATAGCAATCGTTTAGAAATTATCCCATTCTCAGGTTATGATTGAGGATGCTGTGCTGCTAAACACAACGGAAGATATTTTTATACAATAAACAAATATATTGAAGAATGTCATGTAACCACACAGATCTCATCCCCCATTTACTGCCATAGTAGGGAAAATAAATCCTATGGGAGTCAATAGGGGATGAGATCTGTTTGGTTGCTGACATACTTCAAAATACATTCTTTTGTGTTTTGTTGAACAAAGACATTTTTACAAGTTTGGAAGAACCAGAGGGTATGAGTAAATGATGACAGAATTTTCATTTTTGGGCGAACTATCCCTTCAAGATAAAATGGGATCAATTATTCAACATCACTCTAATCATTACTGACTAGATAGTTGTTAAAGTGGACCATTCTGACCAGACACTGACCACAGTAGTAATTGGAATATGTAATTCCAAAAGTTTGGAACACAAAACCTTGATATGATTTGTTTTATGGCTTTTATGTTATTTGTGTTTTATGTAGTTTTGTGTCATTGTGTTATACTGCATGAGCATCATTACTCTTTTCAAATGATTACATAACCAAGACAACAAATCTTAACTGAAGATAACATGATATACCCATTGTACACTGGTTATCTATCTACTATGTATACTATAAAAAATTCAAAATATCTTGAAAGCAACACTGATGGCCACAAGTTTATTTTTGTCATTTTCAAAATTACATCTGGTTCTGATGTTCTTTAGTGAATGTGCTGTGAAACGTGTGTATTGCATGGTAAAACAATTATTGTGAATTGAACTACTGGACTGCTGACAGATTCCCTCCAGCTTTCATTTCAATATCTAAAAAACTGCCACTCTTACTTACTGTGTACTGCTGCTCTACAAATTCTTGAGCAAAGGCATCACATTCGATCACATAGTAAAAGACCCTTAGGGTTTTATTACATTATGTATTGTATGTGTAGTAGTATCCATGGACGTTTGGTGAAGTATTTACCATTTGTATTATCATGGTTTTAACACAAATATCACGGTTTAACTATTGTAACTGCCGTAAAATACTGGGTAATTTGTGAAGAAATTAAGATTTTATACGTTATTTATAGCATTTGGTCAATATATAATGGTTAAAAAGACCTTTTCAAAAGAACTTGTTTAGTGTGTAATTTAACCCAGTCCCACAGAAATAAAATGGCATGTCGTGTGATTGAAAATAAAAAGTATTTTACTTAAGGAACGGGATGGTGATGTTCTGGTCGTTGTTAAACTTTGTTTTAATTTTCTTCTGTGGTTAGCCTGTTAGCTAGCTCAACTTTCTGTCTGTAGTACACATAAACAAAGTGCTCACTTACCCACAGACTGCGTCAACTAACTCCTCGAGTCACTCACACGATATATTTGCAAGATTTTTTTTACGCTTATCCGGAATAAGTATGAAATGGGACCCATCCAAACACTGCTGGGTGAATGTGTTCACAATAATCACCGTTTGTCCTATCCAAAAAAAGCAGTCCGGACGGGACGCACGCGGATGACGTCATCCCGCAAAAGCCGGCGTAATGATGTCGCAGTTAATTTCCAAGTCTCCCCAAAGTGAAAGAACTTCACTTTTAATTAATACATTATACATATACCCATCTAAAGAATTTATCAAAAAAAATTCTGTGATATTGATATTGAGACTGTGATTACTCAAAGTTGTTTTGGACTCAATTGTGCAGTAAAATGCCATGTATAATTACATGTTTAAATCCCATTGAATACAAACAAATTAACTTTGGTATGCTTAAGAAAGATTGTTCCCAACATTACTTGGTTAACAATCTTCTTAAAGTTGCTAAATACTTCATTCATAAATGCAGACTTCTAAAAACCCCTCCATCCTTTCCTCACTGTTCTAATGATCTTAAAGTGTTTGCTGCCTCTCTTGATGCCCTTTAAAATGCTACTAAAGTTGCCAGTTTTTTCAGTGAGCTAAGTGCTCTTTAACTCCTTGCTACTCCTTGTGAGAATTTAGCTTCTATAAATGTTTTACAATTTTTATGTCAATTTATTTCTTTTTATTTTATTTTCCGTTATTGCTATACATGATTTTACACTTAATGTAAAAACACATTGTTACATATAATAATTGCTAATATCTCTGCCTCTGAGAAATGTAAATTGTTAATATTGTTTATTCAATGCCTTTTTAGTATGTTACCTTGTTTATGCTATTAATAAAAGTTTATTTAGCTACTTTTTAACAAAAATAAATAACTTTATAACGAAATTAATTTTCAACAATATTCATAATGGGTGTTTTTTATGGGTAATTTTAATTTACAAAATAGTTCGGTATTGTGCGAAAAATGTATATAGTTTTTGGCTGCAAGATTTTTACATATTATTTCTATCACCTGTCATAAATATTTCCTTTTTCACATTTTAAAATAATAAAAATCGTCCAAACTATTGAACACAAGTTACTTTAAAAATGTAAATAAATAAATGAATAATTTAAATAAAGTGTGCTAGGTTTGAGCTCTTATCAACAGCATGCAAAATGGTTTTTAGATCATTCTTTTAATCGTGAACAAAATCTTTACTGGGAAAAAGTAAAGTCCAAGATAGAAGTTATTAGTGCATTGCTTGGCTCTTCATTTGAATCACATATTATAGTTTTCATTCACATACTTTTATTCTTTCATATGGCTTTAGGCATAAAACTATACTTGCAAATTGCTCAAAGAGCTATTTGTGTTGTTGTATAGTACATCCGTAGTACATAGATCTAAAATAATGCTTCATAATTTACCGATTTATTTATTCTAACTTCCAACATTATTGATTAAAACAATTGAAACTATCATTACCTGATTTCAGAAAATTAATTTCTTTTTTATGATAAATATAAAACTTTATTTAAAAAAGTTACATTGTGTTAACTGTTATGTTACCACAGACAAGAAATCACATCTGCTACAATCTCCAAGTATTTTCTTTAACAATTACATAAAATCCTCATTTCAATCAATAGAAATGATTACATAGAAGATATTCCATTATAAAAATCGTAATAATTAGTTCAGTTATGATTCGGTTAATTATGAAATATCATTTAAGCAAACATAATCAGTTAAGATGATCACAAACATGTTTTATTATCTTTTTCAACAAATTTCAATTTTTTCAAATGAGCTGATTCTGCCCAGTTGCCTCTAATATTTCAATCCGAGTAATGATGACAAAAGAAATGAGAAAAAGACACTATATCAGAACCCGTAACAGTTGGCTTTGTATCTACATTCCTTTAAAGTTTATGCTGGAGGGCATGACTTTATCCAGAGACCCCAGTGGTGACACACACAGGCTTGGAATAGGCGCTTTGGTTGTTGGCAGACAGGATGACACAGTAGCGAGTATCAGGTTTAAGGTCACGTAGAACTGCAGAAGTCTGATCATAGATGTACAGAACCTCTTTCATAGCTTGAGGTGTGGTATCCTCACTCCAAATCATTGTGTAGGACATGGCCTCCCTCACGGGAGACCACTCGACCTGCAGGGACAGCTCCTCGCCGAGTGTAACCCTCACTTCAGGGACAGACAGCTCATCTGCAGAGGAAACAGCATTTAATCTTATTTAACCCATCAAGAACATGTCTGGATTATATTTCATTGCAAATTAAAAAGAAATAAATAAAAAGTTATTTGCATTCCTGTAGCTCAACTAGTAGAGCTCTGTTTCTGTCATTCTAAACAGGCCCTAGTGGCCAAAGCTGGCACGTATTGAAGGAGACAACATTTGATGTTTCTGATCATCTCCTTATGATAATTTTAAAAACTTTTATGATTACATTTTTATACATAATAATTAATAAGTAAATATGCAAAAATGCATCCAAATACAATTCTAACAGCTCAAAATAACATGACTTTGTGTAACATGTCTTACCAAGGGTCAGTCCTGCTAAAATCTTGGCTCCTCTTAAATCTCTTTTTCGTCGATTTTGGATTTGGCCTGAAAAAGATTTAAATACATTTTTATTCTATTAACCCAGATTTTATAAAAAAAAAGCAATTGCTAAAGGTGAGGACGTCCACGCCACTGTGGTTCAGAGAGTATCACCTGAGAAAGGGACATCCATTGGAGGACAGGAAACTGAAAAAGAGAAACAGGGACACATTAAAAATAATATATCAGAATGTTGGTTTTTATAGTAATTGTTGAAAAATCAGCTATTGGATACTGTACATATTTAATTCAACTTCCATCCTGTGTAGGGTTATGCCAGCTATTCGTAATTTCTTCTTGTAATGTAAAGTCAACGCCAAGTCAAGTGGCTTTGTAACTACCTGTCCTGGCTAGTTTGTACCAGAACCATTGAGAGAGAGAGTTGCGCCAACTCCGTTGACTCCATTGGAACAGTTTTTTCACAGCAATGGTAGTTCATGGAGGCTCTCGATGGTTGAAGTTACTACTAGTAATGCATGGAGATGCGGCTAAACAGACCAATGGAGGTAAACTTTTTAATTTAAAGACTTTAGTAAAAAAAAAAATGTATAAAAAATGAAAGAAATAAAGCATTTAAAGTGAAAACATTACTTCCTGGAACTATCTGATGGCTCTATGAATCACGTGACATGCAACATTTTTAAACTTCTGTTGTCGCGACTCTCTCTCTCAAAGGCTCTGGTTTGTACTATCTCTGTTTTTCATTCGGTTGCACCATTTATTTTAAAGGCACAGTTTATAAGTCGTAAGTCACATATGATGTTTATGTCATGAATTGCAGGCAGCAGTGGTGAAGGGGTTAGCATGTAACGATTTATTTAAAAAAGAACAAAACAAGAACCTGCAATGGGTAAAACACAACTAATAAAGCAAGTAACAAATATAAAACTTCCACGAGGGAAATAAAAAAAACAAAGTTCCGACTAACTATGAATAATAAATCCAAGATACGATACAATCACAGGAATCCAGTAATCCAAGGGTCAGACAAGGGAGGGCCAACACATGTACAAGGCACATACCAATAACAATGCAACAGCGACGGATCTGAGACATTATATAAGGAAACACTAACTAGGGATAATGACACAGGGAGGGTAACGGGCAGGTGACAAGGATAAAACAATAATGGGAAGCTGACGGAGAACAAGGGGCGGGGCTTAAGGACGCGACACCGGAGGGAGAGCATGGCATTACAAAATCAAAACAATGCCATGCCCTTTCCCCACATAAAACACATGGGTATCATGACAGTTTACATTAAAAAATGCTTAAATTCAGTCAGCATACATTGTGTTGAGCTGAACATGAATTTTGATATATTTTAAACTCAAACGTCTTCTGCAAAATAAGTTTCCATTAAATACAAAACTACGTAATAACATTATAGATATTTTATGCAAATAAAATGTGTGTAAATTATACTTAAGAACTGTAGTTTAAATGAATAGGTATCAATGAACAAATATAGAAAAAAGCACAATAAAGGACATTATGACATTTATTAACGTTAGAATGAATTTGTGTAAGAAAGTAATTTATTCAACAATGTTCTCTCATTAAAATATTGTTAATGAAAACTAATATGTTTAGAGAGGATTGAATTGTTCCATGTAAAACAAGAACTTATTGATTTTGTTCAGTCTATCTTGGATTTTATAGAAGAGGCTTCTTTAAATATTTAGTTTATATATAGAGTTACGCTTTAACCCAGTTTAAATAACACGCACAGCTGGTGGCTGCAGTAAATGTTGCTTCTAGTAATGCTTCTTGTTACCTGTGGTACCATTAACAGCCTGAGATGGTCTGCTGGTCCCAGCTGAATTTTGCGCAAGGACCTCCACATAGTAAGAGGTACTACAAGGCACAGGAATCTCAAAGAATTTGCGGCCGGTCCAATAGGATGACACTTCCATGAGCATCTGAGGGTTGTTCTGGATATGCCCAGTCACCTGCACCAGGTAGCTGACATCAGGACAGCTCACAGAACTCCAGGAGGTCATGAGTAGAGTTGCATCGCCCATCAGATGGGTCCTCACCCTCACGTTGGCAGGAGGACATGGGACTACAGGAATCAACAAAGGGTTAAGAAGCATTGTTGAAGGCTCTTTTAAAATGGCCTTTTTGTTGATGTACAGCAAAACAGCCCAAACTTTGTTCACCACATTTACACCACAGAAAGTAGTTAATTAAAAAGCCTTCTCAAATGTAATGTTGTGTACCTGCGCCCCGCTGTACTGGCACACTGAGCGAGCCGTTACAGTTCCCAGCTGTGGCCTGGGCACTGAAGTTATACACTGTCCCACAAGTCAAACCCTGGATGGTACAGGAAGTACCAGTGGTCTCACAGTGAAGTGTATACCCATCGTCTGTTTGGGCCAATGCGAAGTACTTCAGAGATTCATGGTTCTCGGCCCATGAGAGTGTGGCTGTCCTGGTATCACAGTGCATGGCCACATTAAAGTCCTGAGGTTCACAGGGCACTAGAAGGGAAATTCAGTTCATATTATAAATAATTAATAATTGGTTGCCTGTTTACATTTATGAACTTGGCAGATCCAAGGCGACTAACATTGCATTGTTTTATACATTTGTTTCGGACTATGTGCAATCCCCTGGGATCAAACCCATGACCTTGGCATTGCTAGTGCCATGCTCTTACCACTGAGCCACATGAAAGCCTTTTGCTAAACAATTCCATGGCTCGTACCAGGAACTTTTTGGTTGCATGTTTTATTGTTTGTTCTCTTAATAAACAGTTATTTTATTAATCAGGCAATGTTTGGGTGACATAGCCTCACCCGTGTGGAAGGTGACCTGCTGGCTGGCCAGGCTGACGCAGTCTCCGGCCGAAGCAGTTATGTTAACGTTGTAAAGCTGCCCACAGTGCAGGTGGGACAAGGTGCAGTTGTTGGTGGTGCTCGTGCACATTCGGACATCCCCGTCTCCGCCTACGGCCACAAGAGAGTATGACTTGGCCACCACAGAGTGGGACCATGATGCCTTCATCCCACTCGAATCACACAATGGCTCCAGTGACACATTTTGAGGAACACAGGGGGCTGCGTATAAATTGAGAGAGTATGAGTATGCATGCAAGAGTATGTCATTTTCAATGGTTATGATTTCATAAAGTCCACCCATGCTCTCAATTCCAGCACAGAACAACGCAGAAAACAGTTTACAGATGTACTGAATTTTTAATTTTGGATCTAACCCTATTCCCTTAACCTAACCCTAACGAAATCAAATAATCTAGATTATACATGTACACCTATATAGGCAGTCACTATGTATTTTATCATGCTTTGATGTATGTTTTGTCATGTTACCATGTGTAAACCTTCTGTGTGACAGACTTAAATTTGTTGTGTTAACATGTTTAACTATAGGGACCAATTCTCACTATTAACATTTTGCGTAATAGAGTGAATATTATTAGCATATTGGCTGTTTATTTATATTTATGAAGCACACATTCTGCATGACCACATTCATTCCTTCCATAATGTTATCCAAACCTAACAACTACCTTACTTACTATTAATAAGCAACAATTTAGTTTATTAAGGCCAAAGACGTAGTTAATGTTTTGTTTATAGCGAGAATTGGACCTCAAAATAAAGTCTGGCCAGTTTTAATATAGTTTTGAAATAGTCTACCTGTGTTAATCTTGTGAGGAGGGCTCCGCATACTGCTGCATTTGTCGGAGGAGGCGGAGACTAAAATGGTATACTGCATTCCACACTTCACTCCTGTGAGGTCACAGGAAGTGCCTGTGCTGTTGCACACCAGGATGCTTTGGTCATGACCTTCTGCTGTGGCCACATACAAGGAACCTTCGTTCAGCTCCCAGTTGACTGTTATTTGGCTGCTGTAACAGTCTGTGTGTGCAGTGATGGAGGTGAGCGCACACGGAGCTGCAGGATAAACAGAAAGCATAAGTTTAATTTCTGAAGTATACAAACCCTGTGTAGTTTAAAAACACACTCCCTGACCAATATGTTGTGTGTGGATTCTGGATAGTTACTAAAGTGTTCTGGTTGCGGGTGTACTGTCATTTGACAATGTGTTCGGCATGATTGCTATAATAATGGGTTAATGTTCTGAGTATTTAAGAAGATTCTAGTTGGTTATTAAAGAGTTCTAAGTGGTTGCTTTAGTGTTCTGGAAGCTTCTAAGCAGTAGCCGGGTGTTGCTGAGGTGTTCTGAGGGATCGCTTAATGGTTTCAAGGACAAGACACACAGATTTTGTTTGCACCTGTCTGAATCTGGAAGGTGTTACTGGGCCCGCTGTGGCAGAATGAATTCATAGCAGTCACATGGAAGGTGTACGTGGCACCACACAGCAAGTCAGGAATGTTGCAGTGCTGGGCTGTAGTCGAGCAGCTAGTATTGGCTCCATCCCTTTCCACTGCCAGTACGAAGTAAGACTCCGCCCCTTCTGCTTGTAACCACGACACCCAGGCTGAGTTTGTAACACAGTCCAGGTTTCCTGTCTCTCCCTCAGGAACACAAGGCGCTGCAGACACATTAACATGTACTGTAAAAACCCATTTATTTCAAGGATAGTAAAGTAACTATAAATGTAACTATAACCACAATCTATATAACCATGTACACAAAGGATGATAACGTTATAATTATTTTAAGCCTGTGAAATATGCAGTTTACACATGTTTTATTGGTCATCAGCCGGAGACAACACTCGGCCTCATTTTTTTTTACGGTGCCCTTGTTACACGTTACATGTATTTACTATAAAGTATGCATAATAACATGTAATTGACCCTTACCCTAACCCTATAGTACAGTAAGTACATGTAGTTCATTTTTCTTAAATGTGTAATTACACTGTAACACGGCATTGTAAAATAAAGTGTAACCCAACGCTCTGAAAGTCAGTAAATTTCGATATTACATATCGAGTAAGTACTGTGTTGTCGTAAAAGTTACCTGAGGACACACTGACAGCTGTGCTGGGCTGGCTCTCACAGCCATCTCTACCAGCTTTTACAGTGACAGAATATGAGCGTCCACATGGCAAACCCCTGATGGAACAGTTGGTGGCAGAAGAGTCACATGATAGGGAATCTCCTCCACTGGTCGCCCTCACATGGAACGATTCTGCATCTGGATTGGCTGCCCAAGTGACAGTCATGAAACCGGAAGAGCAGTCCATCTGTACATCTACTGCCTGAGGAGGACAGGGCGCTACAAAGAGACAGAAAATATTATAGAAAAACAAAAACTCTTGTTCGCACTTGGCTCAACCCTTATGTGACCATGTTTTTGTCAACCAATTAATTTTTGTACATTAAACTGATATGGTTATTGGTAAAAATATATATTTAAAATGACCTGCTTCACCATTCAGATGTGGATGTTTGATTTGTGCCACTCACCAGTACGGACTTGTGTGAATGCGCTCTCTTCACTGCTGCACATGTGGTCTATGGACAGTGAGGACACGTTATACGTCGTTCCACAGAGCAGATGCTTCAGCTCACAGTGGGTCTCGGTGGCATTGCAGTTCACAGTGTGGTTCCCATCCACAGTGATGCCCTCAGCCTGGTACAACAGAGCTCCGCTGGCACTTTGCCAAGTCACAGCGGCAGAGTTAGATTGGCAAATGAGAGAGGCCTGTACATTGGTGGGTGAGCATGGAACTGAGGTAGAGGAGGGAAAAGATCAGGTGTTAATAGTAAGCTTTACCATATTTTGAATATTAAAGCACACCGTGCAGCATGTTGGTGTTGCATGTGTACCTGAATGCAGCTCTAAAAAGGCACTTTGGCTGTCACAATGGCTGTCCTGGGCAGTGATTGTGACATTGTAGGCTTGACCGCAGTGCATGTTGGGTAATCTCCAGCTGTTGTTAGCACCGCCCCAGTTTATTTCATCTCCATATGGACTGGATGCATGCACGAGGTAGGAAACAATTGCAGCGTCGTGTTCCCAGGACACAACCCCCATGTTACTTCCACATTCCATTTCACCAACTATTCCTTGTGGCTCACAGGGAACTGATCATACAAAAAGAGATTGTTATTGTGCTACCTTGGGGATTAAGTGAACATGTGAATTGTGTGCATCCTGTCATCTTACCTGTGTCCAACAGAACGCTATGACTCTGTGCGCTGGTACACACGTGGTTTGATGCTGTCACACTGATGCTGTAGGTGAGTCCACACAGTAGGTCAGGGAATTCGCATATAGTGCTGTTGCTGCTGCACGTTGATGCAAAGCCTCCGTTGCCCTGGGCAACAGCAGTGTATAGCACAGCTCCTCCGCTAGGCTGCCAGGACACATCAACCACTCCTGATCCACAATTTAGGTTGGCCTCAAGCTGGTCAGGAACACATGGGGCTGGGGACAAAACGGAAATTGACACTTGATACATCCAAACTTGAGAAACCTATAACCAAAACAGCGGACCATCTGTTTTTGCTACATAAGATCAACTCTTTAAAGTAGTTTACTATTCTATAAATAACACATTTACATATGTTATGAAATGAATAAATAAATACTATGAACGTTTACATTGCATATGGTTAAGGTTAGATTATACCACCATATTTATACTGGGAGAAAGTGGCCTAAGGCAAAAAGCAGTTTCAACTGTTTTGAAAGAAAGACGTACATGGCAACTAGCCTAAACATTTTCATATAAAACAAGAAAGAGTCATATTCATCTGGGATTGCAGGAGATTGAATAAACTACAAGAACATTTTCAGAACTGTATTAGGCAATTTATTATTGCCGAATGCAATTATTACTGAATTATTCCTATGACCCAATGTGTTCCTTTAGAGGTCACCTACCTGAATGCAGTGTTGTGATTGTACTCCTTGAAACGTTACAATTATGGTCAATGGCAACCACACTGATGTCATATATGGAGCCACAAATTATGTTAGAGATAACACAGGAAGTATTTGTGCTGTCACATCCTGTCAAATGACCGTCTGTGCTAATGGCTTGCACCTCATATGACTCCGCCCCTCCGCTGGTGTGCCACTGCACATGAGCAGAGTTTGAAGAACAGAGTAAAGTTGACTCCACGTCCTGAGGTGGACAGGGTACTGTTCATACCCAATGAGAGAGAGAAAAAGACAGTTAGAGAAGTAATAAATCTAGATTCTTTAAGGAAATATTTCCTAGAAAAAATTTGAACAATTATTATCTATAGATTACATTTTCAATCAATTTTGGTTTCTTACCAGATGCCACATCCAGGGCGGTTCCTTCTGTACTGTGACATACTCCATCATATGACATCATTCTAACACTGTATGTCTGTCCACAAGTCAGTCCTGTCAGTTCACAGTGAGTGTTGTTGCTGGAGCAGGTAGATATCAGACCTCCAGGCGTGCTGGCTTCAGCAGTGTATGATATTGAGCCCTCAATCCGAGTCCACTGCAGCTGTACAGAGTCAGTGTTGCAATCCAAGTGTGTCACAGTAATTACAGGTGCACAGGGAACTACGGAAAACAAAACCATGTAAGTATATATAGAGTCTCTCGTATCCAAATGATGTATCCATAGACATACATGAGAGAGTAGTATACATCTAAAACCTAAAAGATGAACCTTATTTAAACATTTGTTGGTAATATTTCACCCCAAATCCTATGGCGACCTGACCTGGCATTACATTTAGACATAATTTCCTCAAATTAAATAAATTACATAGAAATACGCAAATCAACAAACAGCTCATCCACTCAAATCGAGAAAAGCTCTTTTGTTTTATAATATTTAGTCCGGTTTCACACTGCCATATACCTTTAACATTTTTATTGCCATAAATAATGTTAACAATAGCTATGGCAATCACAATACAAAAAATCTGATTTGCTTTAATGGCTTTCTCTATAAGTGTAAAAGCATTTAGAAGATTTTCGGGGAAAATGTGACCCAAGATATAGCTACTGAACCAGACCTGTGCCGAAGTGTTCTGCCTGACTGGGCAGACTGGAGCATTCGTGACCTTCAGCAACCACCTGGACAGTGTAATTGTCTCCACAGGTGAGATTACTTATAATGCAATTGGTATCTGGACCATTGCTGGTACAGGACAAGAAATCAAATGTTTGGCTCCAAGCATAAGCAATGTAGAACATTGCCCCATTGCTTGCGTTCCATGACACATGTGCTTCAGCAGTGTCACAGTCCATCACCACAGACACATCCGTAGGAACACAGGGCACTGTAAAAGAGAGTCGGACATCTTAATTCAACAAAACCATACCATCCCTTATGTTATAAACAATAATGCTGAAACAGTTTACAGTAAAATATCGGTGCTGAGACTGATTAGAGTAAAATACCACTGCTTAGACTGATTACAGTGAAATACCTGTGTTTACTTTATTACAGTGAAATACATGTACTGAGATTGTTTACAGTAAAATACCCCTGTTGAGGCTTTTTACAGTAAAAAAAGAACCTGTGAAATACCAGTGCTGTAGAAATGTTGACACGAAAATACCTGTGTTAAGACTGATTGGAATAAAATACTTGGTCTGACACTTATTACAGAGAAATACATGTGCTGACAATGATAACAGGTAAATGCATGTGCTGACACTGATTTCAGTAAAATACCTGAGCTGAGACAAATTACGTGTGCTCATATTATTTACAGTATACCCGTGCAGAGACTGATTACTGTAAAATAGCTGTGCTGAGACTGATTATAATAAAATACTTTGGCTGACACTGATTACAGTCAAATGCATGTGCTGAAGGTGTTTTCATTAAAATAGCTGTGCTGAGAGTGTTTGCAATACATTATCTGTGCTGAGGCTGATAGTTACCTGTGTTAAAAGTACTAAGTGCACTGGGAGTTGAGTTACACTGCCGACTGGAGGCAATCACTGAAACATTGTATGCTTCGCCACAGGACAGTTTGGGCATGCCACAGCTTACTGACCAGGACATGCATGTTCCCAATGGCCCATCTGGACCTTGCACAGTTGCTGTATAGTATTCGGCACCATCAGTTGGTTCCCAAGACACTGTGGCAATGTTGGAGATGCAATCCATAAAGCCAAAGGCAGACACTGGAATGCAAGGCTCTAAAAAGACACAGAAAGATGTACTGAATGTAAGATGTAAGATGTAAGCTGAACAAGTCTAAAAGGGATATTGTGATAATTCAAAATATGGTTTTGTATGTGGCTCCAAACCTGTTTGAAGAACTAAAACATTGCTGGCACGGCTCCTACACAACTGTTCAACAGCGATCACAGTCACAAAGTACTGCTGACCACAGTTGAACTCAGAGATCTGGGCACTTGTGTCACCAGTGGAGAGCTCAACTTTGTGGCCGGAGATGGACTCGGCAGACACCAGGTACAGCTCGGCAGTTTCATTTGCTTCCCAGGTGAGGGAAGCCACTTTCAGTTGACAGTCGAAAGCAGACTTTAGGTTCTGAGGGATGCATGGAGCTGTACACGAGAGGCGATAGTCACTATACTATCGAGACATTATTTTATCCATTACTAGTTCCATTATTCAAGCATAGAGTGACTCAGTATGCCATTGTTAGTCACCGTTGTTGAGTTAACATAAAACCTGAGACTGTGCAAGTTATTATCTACAAATTACAAACATATGTTTGTTTTTATATTTTTTTCGTCACTTACCCATGCGGATTGTTGTGCTGTTACTGGGTGCACTGTTGCAGTCTTGCGAGTAGGCGATGACATGGACAGTGTAGATCTCACTGCAATGTAAGTCATCCCAAATGCAGTTGGTAGTGTTTGTCACACACATATGGGTATGGCCATCCTCTCCTACGGCATTGGCGGTGTAAATATCTGCACCATCGCTGGCAGCCCAGCTGACAGCAGCAAGGTTATCCTCACATTGTGCAAATGTCTCAACATTGTATGGTGCACATGGGGCTACAGAGAAGCAGGGCAAAAAAAAAGGCATAAACACAGGTACTGAAAAAAGTAAACCTCTTGAAAATGAAAAACTCATGATTGTGTCCTATCTTACCTGACGTAAGCTGGACTGGGGCACTCTCTATGCTCTCACAGAGATCATTTTGCCCCACTGTGGTAAAGGTGTAGGTCTGTCCACAGAGAAGCTCCAGCTCCAGGATAGTTTCAGATGTCTGGAAGGAGTCGCCGTGTCCCAGGTTGCCTAATATATGCACGATGTAATTTGATGCACCTCTGCTTTCATCCCAGTTCAAGAGAACTGTGTTGTTATCACATGATCCTACAACGTTCAGTTGGGTTGGCTGACAAGGCTCTGTGGAGACATGGCAGGGGTTTTATTTGTAAGGCAACACCTAGGATAACACTATCCATGCCATGGTGCAAATGTTTAATTTATGACAGGCATTTTTGCACTGAGTTGGATGAGATAGTGATTAGGGTAACAATTATTTTCTAGCCCTAACAAAGTTAATGTTCAGCTAGGACAAGTGTCCAGATCCCTTTTAATACCATCAAGTTAGATATTTATTTAGTATGACAAACAAAATGACTTTATGGTTTAAGATTACATTTTTGAGGAGATTTTATCTGTTTACCTGTGTGAATGTATGCAGTGCTGCTGACTTCACTGTGGCAAAGTTCGTTGTAGGCCGTTACAGTAAAGGCATACTCCTCTCCACACTGTAACCCGGGCAGCTCACACCTGTCACTTGTAGAGTTACAAACTGTAGTTGCTTCTCCTGTGCTCAGGGTGGCACTTACAAGGTAGTAAAGCACATCTTCACTTTGTTCCCAGGTAATAACGGCTGTGCTAGACTGGCACTGAAGGTCCACGTCCACACGCAGTGGAGCACAAGGACCTAACAGGCAAAAGGCAAAATTATTGAGGTATATTTAACTCTTATTTATCTGTGAACCAATGATGCCTAGCATATCCACATGTCAACTCACTTGTTTTGAAAGTGACGTTTGCATCATGGGTAATCTGACATTGGTCATTGATTGCAGTGAGGCTGACCATGTAAGTCTGCCCACATGCCAGCTCGCTGATGTTGCAGTAATTTTCTTCTGAAACGCAGAATGCAAAGTGGCCATCGCTACTGGTAGCAGTGAGCTCATGGGAAGTAGCTCCATCGCTCCAGTCCCAGGTGATCAATGCCGTTGTATTCTCACAACTTAGATCAACAGCGACTGAACTGGAGTCTGGCGGACAGGGCGCTGGACACACAGAGACCTATCACTAGCCGGCTTACATTTACATTTACATTTAGTCATTTAGCAGACGCTTTTATCCAAAGCGACTTACAGGTGGGGTAGGTAATGAAAGCAATTGGGACAGCATAAGTACAACAAAAGCATAAGTGCAATCAAAAAAGAAGACTGGTCCATATAACCTGTCACAGTATACAGAACCAGATTTTTTTTTTTTAAAGAGTAGATAAGAAAGTAGAGTCAGAACAGATCAGTCAGGTGTTGACCGAAGAGATGTGTTTTCAGACGTTGCTTAGTTTGATTTGGACACTGTTCACTGGCTAATGCAGGTTGTACACAACAATTCATAGTCAATGTCACAAAAATTCTACTGTATATAATATAATCAATATTCAAACCTGATGTAAGGAGAACTGTTTCGCTATCTGTGCTGTTGTAAGTTCTTCCGATGGCATGCACTTGAGTTTGGTAAATAGTAGCACACATCAACCCTGTCACACTGCAGCTGGATCCCGTTGTGTAACAGGACACGCTGTGACCATTACGACCCTCCAGGTACGCCACATATGCCACTGCCCCTATGCTTTCCTCCCAAGACACGACTCCTTCATCACTTGAACAATCCAGATGGATCTGCACGTTCTGTGGTGGGCAGGGATCTAGAGAATAACACGTAATGAGAATGACACGCAATCAGTTTAGATGTCTTGTTCTGCTTTTGTTGTCTTGTCTTATTTCAAAACTTGTATTCTTATGTTGTCATATACTGTACATATATACTGTTATACTCTCAAATTGTGTTATGAATCTAAAATTCCTGGGATTGAAAAGATCAAAACATTTTTATGTTTTCGGAGCTTTGGTGTGCTAAACATTTACGACAATATGTAACTTGATAGATCGTATTCTAAGTTTGAGGGTGAGTACACCATGACAGAATATTTGAAGAGTTTGGTTCCAAAATGATTTAAAAAAATCATGTTTTTTATTATGTTATCAGTTTTTTATTTTGTAAGTTAGCTGTATTTTTTAAGTAATGTGGCTTAAATGAAAACAAACCAACTGAAGTTTGATTTATATTGATTGGAATGCACAATACAAATGAAAAATGTTGTCTCATTTTGGAGCCAAACTCTTCATTTATTTTTATTTTTATGTGATTCTTTACCAGACCTGTTTCTAGTGTAGCTGCTACAGACACAGCAACATCCTGGCAAACATTATTCTGTGCCGTAACAGTGATGTCATATGTCTGACTGCAGGACATGTCATAGATGGCGCAGGAGGTGTCATTTGTGGAACAGGAAAGCACTGATCCCAGGTCAGTGGAAGCCTGCACAGTGTACGATGAAGCACCTTTGGTCTTATCCCAAGACAGCTGCCCAATAGACAGGCTGTACTCTACTTCCACATGCTGGGGTTCACAAGGACCTGAAAACATAAAAACATTTTTAAGTGTTCTACCGGTGTTGTGACCGATGCAAAATATTCTGTCACAATACTAAGTGTTTTGGTTGGTTGTTAGAGTATGCTATGTAGTTGGCAAGGCTGTTCGTAGTGGTTGCAAGACTGGCCCTAGTGGTTGATAAGGTATTGCTAGAGGGATGGAAATTTTCTCTTTAGGTGCTTGCTACAAAGTTGGCTAGAGTCACCTGAACCAGAGTCTCATCTAAAATGGTGTCTGTCACTTCCAGTTTGATATCCATATTCAGAATGGAAATTTAGATACACAGCACTTCCTAGCACTTTGAATAGAAATATCTGTTTACAAACTTATGACATTTCAGTTGCGTCAATTAATAAATAAATTGCGAAAATACTGTATATAATGTATTATAACACCTTGTTTTCTGTGTGTCTTTACTACAGTATCTACTGCAAAACTGTGAAATGCAATCCATCTGGTAATTGTCTGAGCGTACCTGCCATCAGGTGTCCACTCATGACAGCAGAACTGCTGCAGGTCTGTCCCTGTGCCAACACTGTGATGTTGTAGCTCTCTCCACAGGCCAGGTCTTCCAGTTCACAATTGGTTTCATTACTTTCACAGCTGAGTGTATGACCAGACTGGCTCAAACCTGTGGCCGTGTACTGCATCGCCCCGCCACCCGGCTGCCATGACAACACAGCTGTACCAGACTGACAGTCGACCAGTGCCCGGATGTTACGAGGCATACAAGGAACTAAAATATAGACAGAACTTTCAGTTCAACATGTTATGACAGTGACTTACAAGTGACAAAAAGCTGGTCATTGTGTCATTCACAGGATATCTTTGTATAGAAACCATAACTTTTACTTTGTAGGCCTACCTGAGTGTGTGTCAATGACAGCACTGGGCAGGCTGTCACAGTACCCGTCCGATGCCACCACGCTCACATGGTAGATCACTCCACAGGCGAGTCCACTGACTGTGCAGGTGGTGTCATTCATACTCTGACAGGTGGTGGAACGTTCGTTTGTGTCCATGAGAGTAGCCGTGTACATGTCTGCTCCTGCGCTCTCCTGCCAGAACATGGACAGGGCTTTCTCCTGGCAGCTCACGCTGGCAGTCACATACTCGGGAACACAGGGCACTAAAGTATAGAAGATCAATGGCCAAACTCTTACTTATTATAAAAGCAATATACACATGAAAACACAGATTTTTGTCATGCAAACATCATGCTTTGTAATTCTTACTAATTGTGACTTGTAAGATTATAAATTTTTTTTGCACATCATTTTTTATATTTTGTGTTTATGAGTTATGAATTTATTAATTCATAAAAACACAACAAAAAGCCACATGTGAATATGAATTATGTCCAAATAAAAAAATAAAACTGAAAAAAGGAACACATAAAGTTACAAAGAATCACATCTTTGGAGTAAGAGGGAAGAACAAAAAACACACACAAAAAATCCTCCATCAGAAAAATAAGTGGCCTATCTAAAGCTGTCCTCTTAAACACGTAGGGGGTCACCTAATGGTTGAATGATCTTCAATGCTATATCTCTCCATTTTTCTCTTTAATGCCTTCTTATTATGCACCCATTTGCTGAATAATTGAATCACGCTTTCCAAACATATCAGTAATGACGCACAAGAAGTTAAAAATGGAACCCACCTGTTCGAATTACAGCTGCTGCACTGGGTGGGCTGGTGCAGATGCTGTCCTGTGCTGTCACCGTAGCGATGTATGGCACCCCACATTTCAGCATCATGAGATCACATGACTGGCCGAACCCTGAACAGCTATCAAAGAACACGCTGTCAACGCTGATGGCCGTTACAGTGTAGAGCTCACCAGCCTCATTGCTCGCCCATGTCATGGTGGCTATGTTATCAGTGCAGCTCGTGTTAGACACCAGAGCCTCCGGAACACAGGGAACTGAGGATGAAAATTCATCAAAGTGAAAAAAAACCACCTTGTTCATGTATGTTTCTGAACACAATAAGGAAGCCGTGACTTGACCAATGTATTAGTAAAAACACTAAAATGTCAAAATGGGATCCCAAATCAGATCTTATTCACAGAATTGGCCTTAGGTGTCATACCCGATCGTACGATGACCTCAGTGCTCTGGGAGCTGTTGCACGTCCGTCCCTCGGCAGTGACCGTCAGCACATACATCTGGCCACATGGAAGGGAAGTGACGTCACAGAAAGTGGAGGCTGCCGTGCAGCAGGTGGTCTCGCCATCGGCAAGTTCTAACGTGGCTGTGTAGCTCAAAGCTCCAACACTCTCATCCCACATCACACTGACTTTACCAGTGTCACAGTCTACTGATGTGAGCACATTCTGGGGAGGACAAGGGGCTGAAGAATGCAGAGAGACAGAAGGTGAATATTATGTACTTTTTATGAAAAGCGCTTATTACTATATGTCCAACTCACCAGTCTCGGATCTCAAAGTGTTGCTGTTTGGGCTGTTGCACTGCGTGTTCGACGCCATCACGGTGAAGTTGTAGAATTTACTGCATTGCAGCTGCTCAACTGTGCACTGGCCCTCAGTTGAGTTACACTGAAACAACTGTCCATCATTGTTTATTGCCATGGCGATGTAGAGCGCTGTACCTGCTGACTCTTCCCATGTCAGCCAAGCCGAGTCAGATAGACAGTCCATCTCAACATCCAGCATGATGGGCACGCAAGGAGCTGAATGCACAAACATCAGAGGTGAATCATGACATACATACTGTATATTAAACAGCTGCTCAATTTGACTCACCTGCCATGACGTACTGAATGGGCGCTTTCGCCCCAATGCAACCATTCTGTAATGGTTCTACAGTAACATTATATGTCATGCCACAGGTCACAGTGAAGTTACAGCTGGTCTCTGTTGTGTTACACGTGAAGTAATCTTGGTCGTTGTAGAATGCTTTTGCAATGTAGAGAACACCATCCACACTAGAGTCCCATGATACTGACACAGTGTTTAAGCCACAGTCCACTGTGGCTGTGATCTCCTCTGGCGCACAAGGGGCTGACGAAAAAAATATCACATTGAGCTGCTGGACAAGGTCATTTAAGTTTACTAAAAATGTTTATGTTTATTTAAATCAAACAAATATTCACCTAAACATTTTTGGAAAAATCTTAAAATAAAATCTAATTTAAAATATTAATAAAACTGCAATAAAACTAAAAACCAAACTATGATAACTCTGCTGCTGGAATGTCCATGCAAGAGATAATCGAATAATTGAATATTATTTATAGAGATAATGGTTTTCATGAAGAAAAATATGGGATTCTAAATCTAATTTCAACCTGCAAATTTTTTTACAGATCCAGTTTCAGTGAAAATGTAGTAAAGTTTGAGTTTTCATATTATATACAATATCTGAGCTGGCACAGCGTTAAATTTTCACTTCTTTACGATCATGACCAAAGAAAAAACAATGTCATAATGACAATGTTCTGACATTTTTGGAAAAACAACTAAAATAAAGTATCAGTGAATTCATTTTATTTGTCCTATTTTGCTTTCTCTGTTTTTGGTCAAAATACGAGTTAAGGAAGGCAAAAAGAGTTATTGTGGCTCATCAGGCAAAAATTTAAATGGGTGCAAAAGCTCCACCTACTATGTGGAGGTATCAACCAGATACTAGTGCTGTATTAATTATTACACTATCATATGTGTAGTAATACACATTAGTTATTAAGAATTGATTACAATTTCAATAATCACATTTATAACACTGGAATATTGTTAGTCCTTTTACTTGTAAATACTATCCTTTGCATTGAAAGATATCACAAATCTTTCATAGTTACCTGACATGACATATTGCACAGAGCTGTGGGAACTATTGCAGGTTTCACTATAGGCTACCACCTCCACGCTGTACGTCAGGCCGCAGAGGATGTTGGGTACGTGGCAGAAGGTCTGATCTGAATCACATCCCATCAAATGACCATTGTTGCTTTTTACTGTGGCCTGGTAGTGATGTGCGTGACCTCTCTGTTGCCAGGTGACATTGAGAACAGTTGACTGGCACTCCAGGATACCCTGAACGTTATCAGGAACACAAGGAGCTAGAAGAAACACAAAGGTCAGAGAACGATTAACTCAGCAGTGAAGGAACCAGTGGCATACTATGATATTCTGGTCTAGATAAAGTTTGTTCAATTTAGAATGTTTTATATTTGCTTAACCCACAAAAAGCACGGAGGAGGGTTTAACACACTTTGAGGTCTCACCTGTTTCAAGAACGCGAACTTCACTCCTCGTTCCAATACAGTCACCATCCACACCAAAAACAGAAAGTTCATAAGTCTGTCCGCACTGCAGACTGCTAACGTCACAGGTCATCTGGGTGGTGTTGCATGTCACCCTGTGACCTTCCCTACTCTCTGCAACAGCCATGTAGACGACAGATCCCTGAGAAGCCGCCCAGGAAACAGACACAGTGTCCGAATCGCAAGATGACTGGAGGGAGATGTTGGTGGGTGGGCATGGCTCTGAAGGAACATCAGACCGTAATGACATTTAATAAACTTTTGTCGCCCCTCAACTAAAAAAACGAGACTGCTATTTCTACACCAAGTAAACTATGAATACAAAGTTTAAAGACAGAGTTTGCACTTTTAAAGTTTTTTTAACCTAGGATGTCGAGGCTGGAAATGATCAAGAACATGTCCCTAAACTTCTACTCCACGATTTTTGTCTCTCTTAAAGGGATGGTTCACCCAAAAATAAAACCTGTCATCCTTTACTCACCTTCAAGTGGTTCCAAATCTGTATACATTTCTTTTAATAAACATGGAGAAAGATATTTGGAAGAATGCTTATGAACAAACAGTTCTTGGACACCGTTGACTACCAAAGTAGGAAAATTTACTTAATTTGAACACAAACGATGATATTTTGAAGAATGTATGATATCAAACTGTTTTAAGGCCTTTTTGACTACTATTGTAGTTTTTCCTGCTATGGTAGTCAATATAATTTTCTATGTTCAGCCAAACAACATAATTTATACAGGTCTGGACTAGATCAGTGTTTCTCAACTGGTGGGTCGGAAGACCATTCTAAGTGGGTCGCTGAGTGTACAGTAACAACATCAATAACAACAAAATGAAATTCAACATGTTTATTTTAAAAGACGTGGGCGAAAGCTGTTGGCAGATGCCTAAGCGAGTAAGCGCTCGCTGTCCCAATTTTGTGTTGAGGCAAAGTCTGTTTACGGAAGTTGTGCCATTCGGCAGCCATGTTTGCAACGCCTCTGGGCAGTTATTTATGTCAAAGCTAGTCCACAGTCGTATCTACTTGAATATGTGAAGAAAGATATTTCTAAAATCGCTGGCAAAAATCTAAATTAAACAGCACATTTCTGATCAATAATTAAACAGTTTTGGGTGAACTATCCCTTTAACAGGCATTCAATTATTGCAGTACCAGTACAACAATCCATTCTTATATATTATATATAATTATAGGTACATTTTAGGCTATATACATTTATAAAGATTTTGTGGTCTGATTTTCATTCTAACACTGTATTTTCTGGTTACCGTTTGAAATTTTAGGGTGTCAGTGTCTCATGAGCCTGTTACCTGTCTGGAGAGTAATCCACTCATTTGTTCGGCTGGGGCAGGTGAGTCCCTGTCCAGTCACGCTGATCTGATAACTGCTGCCACATTGAAGGTTAGTGATGCTGCAGGAGGAGCCAGATGTGCTACAGTTGACCGAGTGCTCTTCATCAAAGCCGATCTCAGCTGATGCATTATAGTATAGAGTGCCGTTTCCGGGGAACCATGAGATTTGGGCAGAGTTAGAGCCGCAGTTCGGAGTCACTCTCAGATCATGGTGTGGACACGGACCTGAGGGTATAAGTGTAGAGAGGACAAATCATGATCACTTATTTCACCAGCTTATTTTTTATGTGAATGATGTGAGTGATTTCTGCACCACTAATTATTAGAAGATTTCAACAAATTCAGATAATCTACAGTACCTGTGAGGAGAGTGATGGGCACACTGGTCAGGCTCACACAGTTGTCATCCTCAGCTGTGACTGTGATAGTGTAGTTCTGTCCACATTGCAGGTCGGAGAAAGCACATGTGGTGTCTGTGTTGGGGCAGATGGTGCTGTGCCCTGATGTGCTCACCGCATGAACGGTGTACCTGGTCGCACCACGAGCAGGATCCCAGTTCACCATGGTGATGGAGGTGTCACAGTCTGTGGTGGCCACAACGAAAGTGGGAACACAGGGAGCTGCGAGAGACAAGTGTGTTATTAAACCCAAATCCACAAAACTTTCCTGACACAATGAGTTCGAAGCAGTATAGGATAGGACAGGGATGGTCTAAGGGGGCTGAAACCTCAAATGTTTTCAGTAAAGCCCTGAATGTTTTTATTACGATGCCATGTACGAATAACGTTCAATTGTCATGTCTTTAGATGCAAAATGTATATTTTTAACCACTGATCTATGAAAATGACTGGACTGCTCACTTAAGCTACCGGGCCACGATGTTGGTATGCCCAAACGTTCTATTAAATTATAGGGAGTTATCACATATTAATGTTAAAACAGTAACTTACAAGTCCCCATTTTTATATCTAAAGTCTCACAGTACATTCTCACAACGCAAATGTCTCAAGCATGTAAATGGTTAATTATTTAAAATCAAGAATTTTCCCTTCTTATTAGATATAGAATGAGTTACGTTCATTTTCATTACAGTAGCGTAAATATCAGATCAGCAGACTAACTAGACACCTCAACGTATGACAAATCTGCTTATTCTGAAATCTGAATACATTCATGAAGCTATATTTTTAAACAGTTACACTTTCTATACATTGATTTCTATACGTCACTATTCTGCCCAAAATAAACATAAACATTTGAAAAAACATCCGAAGTAACAATTCATTTAAATAGACATATAGAAAAAATTATCCTGCACCTAATAAGTTGAAAAACTGGTTATTTAAGATCGTCATTTTGACTGTAAGTCAATGGCGCTCTCTGTCAGTTGGGAATACCAAGATGGCGGCGCAATCGCTTCCCGGTGGCTTCACTTCTTGCCATTGGATAAGCGTTCTAGGCGTAATCAAGTCATTTATGTAGATCAGTGATTGTAACACATATATGTTTCTGGGCTAAGACACGGATATCCCCTCACCCTAGAACCGCCCCTGGTTTAGGGTAGGGCTGCACGATCATGAGTAAAATGATTATTTTGCTCAAAACTTTAAGCACGATTAAGCACAGTTCAGATATTTTGCACTATACTTTACAGCCAATTAATATTTTATAATCTGCTGCCATTGCACTTCTTCAAACCGTATTTCAAAGTGCGCAATCAATCATCTAAACACTCTTTTTTAACAAGTTTAACATTTTGTGACCTTCGGAATGGAATGAAACCTTGCTACTCTATTTTTTATTTCTCTGTTTATAAATCGTTACTATTGGTCACCCTTCGTGTTTGTCAGTGGGTTTTGCAAAAAGGATTAAATTGCTAGAAATGCAGTGAAGTATAATATACAATTAATCGTGCAGCCCTAGTTAAGTGTCTCGTATTTATTTTTTCCACATGTTTGAATAATGACCTTATCAAACTATGACAAATACTACTTTGAAAATGTTATTTTGGTTGTTTGAAAAGTACATGTAAAATAAAGTATGTTGAATTTTAGAATCCTCAATATGTCAAGAATTTGAGAATTCTCTCAAATTCTCTTAATATTTTGTCATGTAGCTTTTTGCATATCACCCTAATGTTCTGTTCCCACTGAACGCGAATGAAGCCTTAAGTGCGATTGATTTACATGTTAAGTTGATGGCACATCCTGCGGCGCGATTCGTGCGAATTGAACGTTTCGGGCATTTTGACGCGTGTTGAAAAATCTGAACTTTGGCAAAAATTCACGCCGCATTAACCAATCAGGAGCTTGCTCTAGTAGTGACGTGTTTATGACGTAGCGGGCGGAGACAGAAATCCCAAACAACAATTGAGGACAAAATCATCGTTGCTGTATGTGGATAGCTGGAGCTCTACGATACATCTTACTTTTATCGAAACAGGAATAAAAAGGATCTTGCTTGGAAGAAAGTGATTGAGGAGGTCGGACAATCTTGTAAAAAACGATCTTTACACAATTTGAGCTATATATATGTATATACATACAGTTTTATGTATATATATATATAGGTGACAGGTCCTCCCATGACAGGAATTCGCATGTGTAGTGAAGTGAATTTCACGCGCGAATGAAGCGAGTAAGCTCAAAATGTTCAAGCGTCCAACTACGCGTGAATAGCCCGATTTATTCGCGCAAAACGCATCTGGTCAAAATCAAAGCATCAAACTCACTTTCTATCACTTGTGGGATTGCTTGTTTTCATGTTACTTACGCAAATAAAACCACTGCATGATGAAAGGACTTGTCAAACCCTACCTGTCAATACTGTTACTTCTTCGGGCAAATTTCCCGCTTGAGTTGAAACGTTGTTACTTGTGCGCAATGGTGTGTTTACACATCACATTTAAACACACATTATATTTCATATAAAGTCAATGCAAAGACACAAATAGACACGAATACATGTTGGACGCAAAATTTTAAAATTTCAATTTAAGTGTGGTATAGACGCAAAGACACCTTTCACTTGACATGTCCAGATGCACAAAGTAAGTAAGTAATCCCGTTAGTCCCGTGAATAAATGGAGCGAGGAACGCAAAGTTTGCGTATGACAGACGTCTATTTGATGTCTCCATTTATATCTCCAAGACATTTTTTATTGTTTGCTCAACTGCAATACGGTTCTGAGACGTCTCAGATGTCATATAGACATCTAGAAGATGTCTGTAAGATGTTTATGATTTAGAACTTATGTAAACCAGCTTTTTCTAAGATGTTTAGGAGATGTTTTTCCATTTCCTCAGATCTTTAGCAGACATCAATAGATGATTGAGGCAATCACACCTGGCACAAATTCACCTCCCTGCATTGACTTTGTATGTAAATTACTTTCTTTTGAAGGAAAGGATTTTAAGGAATTTCCATCTATTCTGGGCTGTCATATGTGCCTTTGCTTCAATATTCAAGGTTTAAAAAAAAAAAAAAAAAATGACAAATACATTTTTCTTTTTTTTAACATAAAGCTTTAATACTGTATGATGGCACAATTACATTATAATATAAAAAATAATTCACATTTTCGCATGTAGCCTACCACTTAGACGCATTTTAATCAATTGACCCTAAACGTCTGACGGATGTAGACGGTGCTGTATGTGGATTGGATTTATTTAAATAATCCTAATAATCCAGTTGGTTTCTTCTTAATTGACTTTGTTTAAATATTCTTGGTTTAATGCAATGTAGGGCCCAAACTATGCAAGTCTACGGAAATAGGTAGCAGCAAAAATCAAATAGCCCTGGAGGAAGCAATTATTTTCACTTCTTATTTTTTCTTTAAATAAGTCTCACCTGTATCGAGGCTGACGCTCGTACTGGGTTCACTGGTGCAGTTTTCAGTGAATCCAATCACGCTGAATGTGTATGACTCGCCACAGCTCAGCTGGGTGAAAGTGCAGGACGCATTTGTGCTGTTGCATGTTGTCGCATCGCCGTTAAAGTTCAGCGCCGTCACCGTGTCAAACTGCTCCGCTCCATCGTTGTTCCACGTTACCTCAGCAATGTTAGTGATGCACTGAAGTTGAACATTCGGGCTCTCCGGTTTGCAGGGGGCTGATGGGGTACAAATCATGGGCGGCTACAGTAAAACACCTTTTTGGGATATTTCTACCTTAATGTTGGATATGAAATGTTATCTACCTGTCTGAATTTGATAGTCGGATCCCTCGATAATTTCACAGGAAATGGTGGACGTGGTCACCACGATGCAATAGGTGCGACCACATCTCAAATTCTGCATGGTACAGGAAGTAGAACCCGTGTTACAGGAAAAATTTGTTCCGTCTCTAGCTATGGCCAGGGCAGTGTAGGAATCTGGGATGCTTTCACTGTGGTCCCATTGTACTTCGAGATTGTTAACATCACAGTCTAACTGTGCTTTCACGTTACCCGGTAGGCATGGTGCTGTGGGGTGGAGGGGGGGTTGGAAGAAAATGAGGATTTTTATTTAATATTGTAGGATTGAAGAAAAAAGTATAAAGTAAATATTGAGAGCTCTTACATGTTTTTTTCTTTATGAAGTTAATGCTACTGTGTACTCTGGAAACTACCATTAAATTAAATATGATTCATTAACTTTAGGTTACCTGAGTCAAAATGGATGCTGTTGTTCGTTGTGCTGTTGCAGTGGCCAACAGCGGACACTACAGTGGCTGTGTACTGTTGGCCACAGTCCAGCTTCACGGAACAGGAAGTCTTGGTGGACGTACAGGAAACAGTGTGTCCGTGGTCACCCACCACATTGGCAGTATAGGAGCTCGCCCCTGCTCCAGCGTGCCAGGTGATGGTGCCCATGTTTGTGCCACAGCTGGCTGAAGCTTCCAGACGGCTGGTTGGACAAGGGGCTTCAGAGCAATAGATAAGATTTAAATCAATACAATCATTCATTTCTCATTTGTACTATTTCAGCTTTCCCAACCTGGGAAAATGTAGCCATTTAAGGAGCAATTTTGCATGCATTTCATATGAGTTTTCATACTTATGAATTTCAGTGATTCAATATGAATTTCGTACAATGTGAATCATATTAGAAAAAGCAAGAATGAAGCTCCACCCCTAAACCGTAACATGACTGGAGAGTAAACAAATTAAACCAAAATATATTAGATCATAAAGATTCATACTTATTATAACTGTTCTAACTGGAAATGTCAAAAGTTTGTACCTGAGTAGACCTGCACTGGATTCCCGTTTTGACTAATGCAAATGTTGTCCTCAGCAGCAACTTGTACTATGAAGCTCATTCCACACTGCAGCCCTGTTAGGGCATGTGAGGTTTGTGTTGTGCTGAAGGTAGAGTTCTGTCCATCCATCTGTTGACTGTACAGGAAGTAAGTGGCTCCTGACACCGGACTGGGGTCCCATGTAATGATGATGTCATTGTCGGCACAGTTGGTGTGACCAGCCAGATTAGAGGGCGGGCAGATGGCTAGAAAAAAAGGGGTCAGAATTAAAGCCTGGGGAGCGCTGTGCTTAAAATTTCATACCCATGGTGATTTACCCAATGGGTCAACATAATCCTGGGTTATGATTGGTTTTCTCTGCATAACTTTCTTCTTTACACACACTAGTACATTGTTACACTTTTGGCACTACAGTTTCTAAGTAATCTAGGGTTTAAAGAGGCCTCAACCCAAGGTTAAATAAGAAGTTAACTCAGGTTAACATAAAGTGTAAAAGTATTTGAGAATAATAATGGCAGGATCTTTCCTTTTTCCTGACCTGATCTTAGAGTGACAGGTGTGCTGGGTTCACTTTGACAGCTGCGCTCAACCGTAACCACGGTAACAGTGTAGTTTTCTTCACAGTGCAGGTCCATGAAGTTGCAGCTGGTGCCGTTGGAGTTGCATGTGTGGGAATGGCCATCATAACCCATTGCTGTGGCAATGTACATCTCAGCAATTTGGGCAGCAGTCCAGTGGACAATCCCCACGTTTCCATTGCATTGTAAGGACACATCAACATTTGAGGGCGGACAGGGACCTGAACGAGGTGTTGGGAAAAGTAAAGGTTTGCTCACTACCCGAATTGACAAAATGTAAGGTCCTTTATTAAAAAGCTGGCCCTCCTTACAGAAATCAGTTATTGAGCTAATAAATTATCAAGTGTTCAAAACTGTCTTATCTTTCCTTGAATGATTGACAACTTGAGCTGTCAGATAGGATTACTGCGTATCTCGAAACGACCTCTCTATTTCTGGTCCACCCTACATTTTTTCTCATTTTAGAATCGGTTTCACGTGGATATATGTCACGTAACTTCCGTTTCGTGCCTACTTCAAATTGATGTAACTTACAGTTTTGTTTAACAAAGAGATGTTGAAAGAGGGGCAAAACCTAAAGATGAACCTGAACCTAGTTGAAATATTTAAAATCCCTGTTGCAGGACAAGAGCAAGTAAATTTTTTATCAACTTTTCATGCAGTGTTAATTTTATGTTCAGTTATAAATATAATAGTTATCTGTCGTGAGAACATGCAACACGTCGTGCAACATAATTCTGTAACCCTATTTGTGGAAAGTGCCACTACATACCTGCGATGAAAGTGTAGGCAGCACTGGGAAACCCAGCACATGTGTCAGAGAAGGGTGTGACCACAATGTTATAAGTCTGAGCACAGTGCATGTTGGGTAGTTGGCAACTGGTGTCATTGACGTAACTGTGTCTGACATCACCATCGGGGCCCAGAGCGGTTACATTATAGCCCACGGCACCAGGACTGCCCACCCAGGACACAGATGCAGTATTTCTGGAACACTGTAGATTTACAGTCACATTCTGTGGGGCACAAGGGGCTGACAAGACGAAACAGTTTTTTTGTAAGTATCAGAAATCGGGTGAGAAATGAAATTTTCATGTGTTTACTGTAGACGTGCTTACCTGTCTGTAGCTGCATGCGAGCTGAATCACTGCTGTTGCATCGACTAGAAACCGATTCAACACTAACATTATAAAGACGACCACACTTCAGTGAATTGATGGAGCAGTGGGTTTGGGTTGTGCTGCAGTAATCCGAGTGACCGTTCGTCTCGACATGCAGGTAGAAGCTCTCTCGGCCCAGACTCTCTTCCCAGCTCACCATAGCCGTGCTAGTCCCACATGTGTAGTCAGCGCTCAATGTGCTCGGGGTGCAAGGGGCTGAAGAAAAATAACATGGCACGTTTAATGGCCTCTAAATATTAAACCGCGACAACAAAAGTACAATTAATGTTAATTGATGTTTCTGTTTTGTACATGACTTATCAGGGCATTCTGAAGAAAACTGCTGTGGTCATTTCCAAAAAGACTTCTACCTTCTGAGGACTTAAGAAATCACTTAATTTGCTACCCCTCCCTGATTTTTTTGCAAATGTAAAATGTGTAGTGTCAAAAAACAGTGGTCCTCGGTGGTGGAAAAAAATACACACAGACAATTCCATGCAAATGTCATCCATAAGATGAAACAATCACGTTTTTACCAAAGGTTTTCACCATACTGATAAGTCGGATGTCAGTATTTGGTGGTTTAAATAATTCACTATGTGTGTTTTAAAAGCATAGTCAGGTAAGTGAATTGTCACATGCAAAACTGTCCATATTTCACATAAATAGTTTAATTTAATTTACATGGACACAAAGTATGTCGTCTCTCAAAATTGTTCAGCCTTTATTGTCATAAAAACGCATTTATTTTTCTCAAGTCAAGTCACACTTTATTTATATAGCATTTTCTAAACCATAAAAATGGACCAAAGTGCTGCACATGTCTGGACTTAAAGGTGGAATGTACGATTTCTCATAGTCGTTGATGTTCTGATCACCAAAACAGACACACCCCTAACCCCATCTTTCGCTTTCGTCAGCACTCGGCTCGACTAACGTCCATCCTGTGCACTGTGCACCTTACTGATTGGCTACAAGGTTGTTTTGGTACTCGGCCCGACTTTGTCTAAACAAGCGTGATTCGGAAATCGGACACCCCGCCTTTAACAGGTCTATAGAAAAATAGAAACAGTTGATGCGATATATTGGTAATAAATACATTCTCTGAGAATTTATATTTAAGGTTTTGACCAAAAATGTCGCATCCGTACTGTATTAGAGGCAAAATACAGATTTTAATGTTTGATGAATGTCTATACACATCACAAAAGATTACTCATACAAATAATGCATTATCTATGCAAGACTGCCAAACATTTTTGTCTTATTCTAAACTAGATTTCTTATACGTGACTTCTTGAAAAGGAAAATATTATCAGTACATGTTCAAAACATAAGATGTCAGATTTTTATTTGGTGCCCTAAGCTCCTCATGTTGTGTAAATGATTATGTGGTGCACTTACCTGTGATAATACTGAATGGATCACTATGTGCGCTGGCACACTGTGAGCCCTGGGCAGTGCCATACACACTGTATGTCTGACCACATGATAGAGTATTCAGTGAACAGCTGTGTCCAGAAGAGCTACAGGAGGCAGTGTGTCCCAGGTCAGATGTAGCATTGACACTGACGCTCACAACATCTGGATCCTCCGCCCATGACACCAGCGCCAAATTACTGCTACAGTTAACTGAAGGAGACCTCATTGTAGGAGCACATGGAGCTGAGGCAAAGAGAAGAATGAAAATGAGGTTAGGTCAAAAAATTCAATCAAACAAGTGTTTAGACTCTTGGTCTTTATTCTATTATAAAGCAAGAATACATTGAAAGAACCTTTTTTCTATTATGGTCTACATTTCTTCCATACCATCATAGCCAAACTTCACATCTTTTATTTACCCGTCATCAGTGTTGTGCTGGCACGCACTGAACTGTTGCAGGTTCCATCATCGGCAAGTACTGTGATGTTAAAAACCTCGCTGCACTTGAGCTGCGTGAGGTCACAGGAAGTGGCCGAGGTACGACAGGAAGAGAGAGGAATGCTCTGATTCTGTGTGTGCGCCAGGACGGTGTACTCGTTGGCGCCCGGACTTGCTTGCCACGATACACTCGCCACACGTGAGTCACACTGCAGCATTGCGGACACAGCCTCTGGGTCGCAGGGAGCTGGGAGAGGTGAAAGGGAACACCAAAACTAAATTACAGAACATCATGAGAATATTCATATTGGGGTCACTTCTTCCTTTACATTTTCCCACCTGTTGTAACAGAGACATCCGTGCTGGCCAAACTGTTGCAATGGCTGTCGTGCGAGATGACGTTCAGCGTGTAGGTCTGAGCGCAGGTCAGACCACTGAAGGAACAGGAAAGGTTAGAGGTCATGCAGGTCTCACTGTAGTTGCCGGGGCCGCTCAGAACGCTGGTATAAGACAGAGCTCCAGCTGCTAGACTCCATGATGCCCTCACTGTGTTACTGACACACTCCACTTCAGCAATGACCGATGACGGCTCACACGGCACTAACAATAGAGAAGAGAAACATGAGAAATGTAATGTGCTTCAGTTTGGAAATCTTTTGGAGTAAACTACTTTTTTAACATAAGTGAAAAGAAAACCATCTTCCCATACATAGATCTTTGTCGTAAACTCATTTTCTTTAACACATATGATATGACAATGATCGCACCTGTTTGGACAGAATTGTTCATGCTCTCTGGTCCTTGACACTCTCCATTGGTTGCTGTGACAACAGTGGTGTAAGTCTGACCGCACTGCAGGCCAGTGATGATACAACTAGAGGTGCCTGTGGTACAGTTCAGAACAGGACCGCTTGCAGGCCTGGCGAGGACACTGTAATCCAGTGATGTGCTGCCCTGCGCCCAGCTTACATTCAGGCTGTTGGATGCACAATCCAAGAAGCTGGACACACTCTGAGGTGCACAAGGCACTGAAATGAGACAAACACACTTCACATTTAAAAAAATGAAAACAGGAATGCAGTAAGGACCGTAAGGGTGCAATTTTTCTTAATCTAAGTCTTAAAATGTTTGTAAAGTAAGCACCTACAATAAAGACCCAAAGAAAAGACATTCCGGAGATAGTTAATGTTGTTATTCTAAAAGTGCTTACAATGCTTTCCTGTACATTTCTATGTACACACAAATGTTTTATTTAAACTGTAAAATCGACAAATTAGTGTTAAAGTTAATGGGATCAAAAGCTTAACTTACTCCATTCTTTTTCCTAAAACCATTTCGAGGAGTAGGCCTAGTTCACTTTAAAATGTCATGATAATTCACTCACCCACAACTCACACATGTCATCCGTGTGTTTATTTTCTCTGTCAAAAACAAATTGAGGCTTTTGGGGAAAGCTTTTCAAGGTTCTTATCCATACAGTTTAATGCACTTGAATGGGGGGCTGTTGGTAACGGTTCGTAGGCATTTCAGGGATGTTTATATCATTCAAAATCAACGTCACGCATAACCAGTGTTGCCAACTTGGCGACTTTGATGCTATATTTAGCGATTTTCCAGACCACTTTAGCAACTTCATTTTCAAGAAGCTTCACTTTTCTGCCCCAGGAGAAAAACATGATTTTATGTGTTCATCAAAAATGATTGCTGATGTGTAGTTGACTAAATGTAATGTAAATGTAAATGTAGTTGTAAGGGGTCTAGTTCACTCACTATTACATTGTTTTTGTTGTCTGCCAACAGAAACACAAAAATAAGTAATTAAGAACCTATATATTGTGCATTTGGGTGAATTGTTTTAAAACAATACTTTATACGACAGCTCAGAGAGTAGAGATATAAAGCAGACCTGAAGCTCTTTGCTTGTCAGATTCTACGTGATGACGTCGTGGATATGCAAATTAGCACCTGGCGTTATCTGGTGACATTAAGCAACTTTCCGGGCAGGCTTTAACTAATTTCCATTTAACAGAGTTGGCAACACTGCGCATAACCTTTCAAAACGTAGTTGCGTAATACGGAAGTCATGGAAACAAATGCTGGAGGCCCTCTGAGGTATATAATTTTTTTGTTTTCTTGGAAAATGACTAATCGTTTCAGTAGACAACTCCCTTATTCATCAGTTGGTGTCGTGTAGTGCCTTTTGAAGCGATGAAACTGAATTTGGTTCTTAACCAACAGTCCCTCTTAAGTGCATTATATATAGATAAGAATAGATAAGCTTCAAAGTCCCCATGAAACGGAAGTTGGGATCGTTTTAACTTCCGTATTTTGACTCATTTCCGAGTGAAATGTTATTTTGAATGAGAAAAATAGTGGGCATAGCTATCGTATTTCTCTTCAATTTGATTGGATACATAAAAACAGCCGTTGCATTTTAAATGGAACTGGCTGCAGACTGACAGTAGAAGGGGAGGAGTTAATGTCTAACATATGTCATTTAAGATGGATAGTCATTACAGAATGGAATGCATTTTCAGATTTTAACTAAACATTATGAGGGCACCAGATTTTGAGAATGACCCACATTGATAAACTATTTACAATAAATGCTGCAATATTTCATGAAAAAATAGGCATTGTCATTTTTTATTTCACTGGGACTTTAACTGAAAGAGGAGAGAACAAAGTAAATTGTATAACCTGTCTCATGTCTGTGTTCCTGGCTGTTTGGGCTGTCACAGGTACCGTCAGACCCCGTTATGGTAAACACATATTCCTGTCCGCAGTGCAAGTTATTAAACTGGCACCCCGGTGCACTGACATCACATGTCACGTTGTGCCCATCTCTGCCTGCTGCTGTAACTCTGTAGGACAAGACATTGAGACTGGCATCCCAGGACACGCTGGCTGAGTTTGTGCTACAGTTCAGAGAGCTCTGGACATTTGTTGGTGGGCAAGGAACTGTTGAACAGAAGAGTGAGAGAGAATGTAAAATAAGCCAGGGTCACTTTGTATTAAAAATGTATTTGAAAAATATAAACATTATTTAACTTTAATTCAAATACACATAGGATGTTTAATGTGTTATCCATAAGTATTTTATTAGTTCTAAAATGATTCTAATAATTACTGTCAGCGACATACTAAATGAGAAACCACTGAAAAAATGGTGCTTTTTTAATGGATTTAATGCAGAACCGTGTGATATTTTTTTATACAAAATGTATGTTATGGGACCTGAAATATACATAATTTTGACTCAAACTTAGGTTGATAAAAAAAGTTCATGAACATGTAAAATGTCCCCTTCATACCAAAACGGGACATATGTTTATATTTAGGAAATATTTAAACTACAACAATGAACCAAAAACATTAATTTGGAATTGTCGTGTACAGAACAGATGAAAAAATTATCCGTGTTCACACAACTCCTCGAAAATGACCAAAACTATATTATGCATGCCAGGCCAGTAGGTAGAGATGTCACTTTGTAAAGAAACACTGAACATTCTCATTCTTCTATAGAGCAGTATATACAAACCAGGGGTGTCGCTAGTGCTCTTTACACGTGCCCCAGTATAAATCTGCTGTACCCCAGCATAAATTTCCAATTTAAGTTTGAACAATTTTGTTTATTTGTCAGGATAGAAATGGATCTTTATGCAACATAGTAATTGATTTGTGCAAAGCAGGGAAATGGAAGCAGAAAGGAGGTCATGAGTTTCAGGGAGTTTGAGGGAGTTAAGACTCAATAAACAAACAACTGTAAATATCAGTACTGCACGGAAATGTAATGCCTCTACCATATTCGGAACATCAGGCTGCGCTGATGACAGTACAATGAGATTTACAAGACTGCCCACCTTACTTGCGCATATATTTGGGCGGTCTTAGTCAAATCATACCACAAAGTGACGTACACGCGTGGAGGTGTGGTTACATGTGGCGTTTCAGGCAGGTCTGTGTTTGCATTCGCTTTTAGGTAGAATGCATCTTTTGATCAGACACTTACATTTTTGCAATACATGCATGGGCAACTTATAACACACCAAAGACACAGAAAGAACACGTATTTCCACCATATGACCCCTTTAAGTGATTCAAGGATGGACATTAACAGGCTCTTTCAATTCATTCAAATAAATATTATAAAACATCATGAAGTAGTACCAACTTTGTTTAGATTTGGCTGTAAAACCAGAAAATATTGGGGTTATTCTAGATAAAATGTGTTCTTCGTATTATTTGGAGCCATAAAACAACTGGTTTCTTGAAATATTGTCATTGTAAATTCTTGAGATGTAATTTTTCATTGTTATCATTTTGTAATGAATGCAGATGTGCAAGAAAAAAAATCCGTAGCCTGAATGTTTTCCTTTCCCAGTATTGTTGCACTGTAGGAATAGTGGTTTAAGCAAGGGAATTTGTAAAGTGCATTGTGTTGCATACCTCTTGCACACGGCAGGTTTTTGAGAAAAATGTGATAGAAAAAGTAATGGGGGCCTGTGCCCCAGTAAAGCTTTAGGTCTAGCAACGGCCCTGATACAAACAATCACGAGGGTGAATGAATATTGTCACATTCGCACATTCTTCAAATCTCTTGTGTTCAACAATAGATTTATATGTTTAGAACAACTTGGGGAGGGGAATAAATGATTCACAAATCTCACCAGTACGCAGGGTGATGCTCTGACTCTCCAGGCTGGAGCAGTTGTCATCCACCGCCCATACACTAATGGAATACACACTGCTACAAAGCAGGGTCGAGAGGCTACATGTGGTAGTGTCAGTAGAGCATTGGTTACGGTGCCCGCTGTCATCCACGGCAATGGCAACATAGGACTGAGCTCCGCGGCTGGCGTGCCACGAGACCTCCACTGAGCTATTACCACACATCCGTCTAGCTACCACGTCAGTGGGTGCACATGGCACTAGTGGGAATGGCAGAATGAGTTAGAAAACCACTCAAATGAAGGCTTGTAATCAAATTGTATGAAACACACTTTTAGTTGAATAAATCAAGAGCTCACCCTCTCTGATCACCAGAGACTCGGTCGGCATGCTCAGACAGGTGCCGTTGTACGACATGACCTGAATGGAGTAAGACTCGCCACACTGCAGGTCGCTCAAGCTGCAAGAGGTTGAGGTAGAGTTACAGTAAACCTTCTCTCTGGTGCTCACTGATACCACGCTAGTGGTGTAACCTGCAGCATCCTCTGTCCTGTCCCATCCCATGGAAAGCACACCTGAGGGACACTGTACCTCAGCACGGACGTTTGCTGGACCACACGGAACTGTAAAAAGACAGTTAGATTGTTGTCTAGCAACCAGAAAAGAATAAAGGTTCATATCGATACATTGCTTTGTTCCAGATACCTCAGTATTTGACTTCCTTACCAGATTTTAGCAGTATTGGACCTGAAGGCATACTGGGACAGACTCCATTATGCTGCGTAACGGTGACTGCGTAAACCTGCCCGCACTTCAGGTTGGGGATTTGGCAACTGCTGGCAGTGGTGTTACAGCTGAGAAGTTTGCCAACCTGGTCCTCCATGTTGGCAGTGAAGGATATCATGCTCTGAGAACCCAGCCAGCTTACCAACGCCTGGTTCTCCTGACAGTCCAGCAGAGCTTGTACATCTCCCGGGGGACAGGGAGCTGTGAGAAGGGTCACAATGTTGGTCACAAAGTGTCTGGAGTCAACTTGATTGCACTTGTGTATGTCTGTATGTGTTCAACCTGTTTCAGCAGTGATTGTCTTGCTGACAGAGCTGTTGCATTTGTTGTTGGATGCCATCACAAACGCACTGTATGAAGCTCCGCAGCGCAGTCCAGTGATCTTGCAGTGTGGGTCTATTGAGTGACAAGTGTTAGTGTTACCGAGTTCATCCGTTGCAGTTGCAATGTAGAATAGAGCACCAAACGTGACATCCCATGTCAGACTGATGGAATCTGAGCCGCAGTCCATCAATGCCGAGACATTCTGAGGTATACAGGGCACTACAAATACATAGTAATAAAAAAAGATTACTCTTTAAACATTGCACAGGCATTGTGTGCTAGCTTTATGTTTTTGACCAAATGGTAAAATAAAGCTATTTAAGACCGTTCAGTCGATCAAAGCTCTAGCAGTGTTAGCTTCCATGCTTTCAAAGTACATGCACCAATAAAATGACTTCAACAGTTTCAGCAGCAGATTCTAAATCTTGGTCATTAAACTGCAACTGCATGCAAATTAACTCATGTAGTGGCCGTAATCACTCACCAGTCTGAGCCACCTCTCCAAGAGCCAGAGAGCTGGAGCACTCATCGTCAAAGGCAGTAAGAAGCATAGTCAGACTCTCCCCACAGTGTATGCCAGTTATGTCACAGCTCTGTATTGTGGAGTGACACGTGTAGTGGCTATCATTTCCACGGTTACCGAAGACATCCACCCTGTACCGCAGGGCTCCTTCGGCACCATCCCAATTGCTGGTAAGAACATTAGTCTGGCAGTTTGTTACTGTTTCCATGTACATTGGCTGGCAGGGTGCTGAATGGTGAGATTCACATTAACAAAAATTAACATTGTTTTCTGTGTGCCATTACTGTAATCAAATATAGTAATCAATCGTATTGATTTTTTGTGTCATGATTAAAATATTAAGGATACATTTGTTTTATTACATTTTAATGGTAGCCGTTTAATTATACCACTATTTAGATAGCTAACCACAAAGGCCTAATCCAAAAATAATACTCCTCATATCCAATAGAGGGAGCCCTACAAATTTACATGGCCTTCAACAGGGTGTCCAAAGTTGGTCCTGGAAGTTTCTAGTCTGCTACGCAGATGTTCCCCAACCTGGAACTCTGCCCCCCTCTCCCAAAATGTTTTAGAAATCTCCCTACATAGAAAACCTGATTCAAATCAGCTGGCTAGTGTGTTAATTAAGGAGATAAATTAACACACTAACCAACATTCGGAGAGGGTCTGACGAGTAGAATCAGGTCTTCTATATAGGGAGACATCTTAAACATTCTGGGAGGGGGGACCGGAGGACTAAAACATTCTGGGAGGGGGCCCAAGGACAAGGGAACCACCTTGTAAGACCTTGATTAACTTGTTCAGGTGTGTTTGATTAGGGATGAAGCTAAACTCTACAGGGTATCGGCCATCCAGGACCCCCCTTGGCCTACAACATGCTAAACCTATTAGACATAAACACTCATATGGACAGGGTTGTCAAGTTTAGGTTTTTCTAGCAGAAATGGGCTACTTTTAAACACTTAGCATTTTTAGCATCACATTTTTTCCCGCAATTAATAACTGTTACTGTAAAATGTGTATTTTTGGAATAGGAGTGGCTAATGCTATTTGGGCTGGAGTCATTGGGATAGTTTTGATTGGCCATTTGGCTGGATTTGTTACACAGATCTGGCAACTCTGCAAACAACCTCAAACACATAAAATGACAAATACATTAAGACAGCGTGCAGAGGTTTACCAGTTTGTATTTGCATCACTGGACCAATGGTGCTGTCACACTGCTCGCTGTCCGTCATTGGAGACCCGTTAACTGTAAAGTTGTATAGGCGTCCACACACCGTGTCGGTGAAGAAGCAGGAACTGTCTGTGGTCATACATTTCATTATCTTGCCAGTGGAGTCCACAGCCTGAGCCAGGTAATAGGCAGAGTTGTTGTTGGGAGCCCAGGAGAAGATTATGACGTTACTGCTGCATTCCCTGTACAGCATCAAATCGGTTGGAGGGCAGGGAACTGTATGCGTCATTGTGTGTTTGGAAACAGAAGTTTAACGTTCGGTTAGGTTAGAATGAAAGGAATCCTAAGAAAATAAGCATTTTATAAGGCACATCTAGGTCTCTGGTATCTTTAAGTTGCTGATATGTTTTTTCCCTTTCTGTAACAGGTTTCAGTGTATTGTTAGCGAAATTCTCTCTGTTCTGAAAAGAATGAATATAACAAAGACTACACAACTTTTAAAAAGAGACGCTCTCTGGAGATTGCATGAAAGAGATTTTGTGGAGCAGCAGAACATGCAAAGTCATAAAAAAAAGGAACAAAGCACAGACCCAGTGGAATTTTTCTAAGAAGAAGAATGTGTTTGATATCAGTTTTGGATTTTATTCTTAATATGAATTTGGATATTAATTTTGAAACCTTGCTCTTAGTCTTAAACAACTTTGCACCTGTTATTTCCAAAGATACTGTAGTGTTAGTCCTTGTTCCGTCCTGTGTTTACTACGAAATTCCTACTTTGTATAGAGTTTTACAGCTGAACAATATAACTTTTGAAGAATCCATCTTCATGCTTAGCGCTTACATACATAAGTACTATGTAAATTAAAATGAGTGTGTTTTACATTATGCTTAATGGCGCAGAGGACGAATACATGTTACCAAAGTAATGCACAAATCCACATTGATAATCTTAAAGTGGATGCATGCTTTAAATGTGTTAACCAAACATTGCCTTACTTCAACATAATACACTTTATTATCCAATGCTTCTAAAATATCATTCATTTCATACACAAAAGACAACCTATACATGAAAGGTTTCGGTATTGCCTTTTATAGACATTGTGCCTTCTTGTGTGATTTCACAATTGATGAAGTATCATTTCTTTCATGTAAGAAATAGACAGCTTCTGAATAATAGAAGATTTCTCGCTCCCCACCCAAACTATGACCTGGCTCTTTGTCTAACAACACTAATCTCTTTAAAATGGGTCAACATAACAGAAAAGAGCATTTCTGTTATGGTGCTATTCAAAATAACCTAAAAGAGACAATAGCATCTCTGGGGACAGCGTAATAACTCCAGGGATTGTGTTATGGATCAGGTATCTTTAAACTGCATGGATGAAAAGAGAGAATAACACAAGTTTGGGGTATGGATATCTAGTGTAAGTCAAACTACAATAGGAGTGAAATGCTTCCGGAAATTCTGACATTGATTTGCCAGAAACTTATTCGCAGTTGCAAGTGGGTAAAGTCAAATCATTGAATTCAAATCACTACCTTAATAAGGATAAGAATAAAACTGGTCTGATATCTGACCTGTCTTGAAGTCTGTAGAAGTGCTTTCTGTGCTCTCGCAGTTGTTGGACATGGCCGTGACATGCACTTTGTACCTTTCCCCACAGGCCAAATGACTAAGTTGACATTCTGCAATGCTGGAGACACAGGACAGTACTGTTCCATTGTGGTTTACGGCAATCGCTTTGTAAGCAGTTGCCCCAAATACAGGTGCCCACGAGACCATGGCAGATGATGTAACGCAGCTGTAGTCCACGGAGATGGACGTCACTCCACTCAAAGCTTACAGAGAAAGAATGGTGTGAGAACTTAATTCATTCATTAATCTAATCCTGCTTAACCAGTTTATATTTAAACTATTTATGGGAGTTGCAGCCCTGCGATGGGTTAGCACTCCATCCAGGGTGTATCCTGCCTTGATCCCCGATGACTCCTGAGATAGGCGCAGGCTCCCCGTGACCCGAGGTAGTTCGGATAAGCGGTAGAAAATGGAATGGAATGGAATGGAATGGGAGTTGCAGCCTTAACTTCCTTTGTACTAGATTTTGGTGGCCACCCTATTGCAAAACAAGTTTTAACTAACTAAAGGTGGAACTAGGCTTTGGTTACCCCCTTTGAAAAAAAAGTCTTACCAGGCTGGTTAGCCTTTGATTTGGAGCAGGGAAAACCAGCTCAAACAAGTCACATCAGTTTATCCAGACCACCTTTCAACTCTAACTAGTTTGACCAAAAGGATGTGCTACTGTAGGTCAACCCAAATGCTGATATTCAGGCTGTCAACAACTTAGACCAGCCAAGATGTTTGAAGTTGGATTTTCAATAGTATGAATCTACAATTCCCATAATCCAGTTTACCTCATATTGAATTATTTTTTAAATGTCTGCAATAAATCAAGAGGGGCTTGCTTACTATTTGTTGAAAAGTTCACTTCTCTGGGTTCTCCAGGTTCCAGTAAAGCATTGAAGGAAGACACTGAGATTTGGTATGTGGAACAGGGGTGCAATGTTCTGCAGGTCCAGTCTGGTAGTAAACACACGGTTTGAAAATATTGTGTTGTTAAAATTTCTGACCGTGACCAAGTAACTAGAACCTTGTCCACAGCTTGCCACTGATTTGTGCGGACTGCGGCCCAGTCTGTTGAAATGTGACCACCGCTGGAGGCTGTGTCACTGCCGGAAAAGACACAGAGGCAACAATAATTTTTGATTTTAGATATTTGCAGATAACTAATAATGAAAGCGTTCGGTGAAGTTCACTCACATGTGGTGACAGTCCATACTTTGCTTCTTGCCCCAAGGCCTCCAGCATTAGACGTGACCACATAACATTCATAAGCAGTTGCCGGCTGAAGATTTGTGACAACTGCATGATTATTGTTAACGACAAGTTGTACTGCTCCCCGCCCAACGTTGAGTTCACAAGCAAGTTGTATTTTGTTGCTGTTTGCACCCAATTCCATTCAAGCTTGATGGATGTACTTGATATTGCCTTTGAATAGGTTATCTGAGATGTAGCCGGTGCTAAAGCAGGAACAAAAGAAAAAGACTATTGCTATCGTATCATCTGCAGACAAATTTCTGATCCTTTTTGAGGATTTTGCTCTCATATCACATTTTTGTTTTATTATGCTAGTAAAAAAACTAGGGTATATGTTTTCAACTCATTGATTTTATTTCCCAGTAACAATGAATTCACAATTATGATAAAATAAAGAAATGACAAATTACCTGTTCTTGCTAACTTCGCATCAACACAGAGTGATGTGTAATAGAGAAAACCTTTAAGTGTGACATTATACAGCGTCCCCGGCCGCAAACCAAAAATCTCTTTAATTGACAAATTCTCAGCGATCAACGCCACTGTTGGGATTCCATTGGTTTCGTTCACAAACTCGCACGTCCAAAAAATAATTTGTTTAAACCCAGGAGTCTTTTCCACTGTATCAGCAGGGAGGATGCCGAAGGAGATGTTATGGATATTAATGTTGCATTCTGCAAACAAATGGTCACTCATAAAATACGCACATAGATACAATTGGGACCAATCTGATCTGTTTAATTTTAGATTTTTTTTTTAAACCAAGTTTTTTAAATTCAGTTTCAATGTCTTTGTTCTGTTCAACACAAAAGAAGATATTTTAAAGAATCTGGGAAACTACATAGTTATGTTGCACCACTAGTAGTTTTTTTCCTACTATAGTAGTCAATATTGCCCCAGAACGTCTGGTTACAACTTCCCCCCAAATATCTTTTATTTGTGTGTTCAGCAGAACACTGAGATGTATTCAGGTTTGAAACAACAAGAGGTAAAATGACAAAACATTTTTAATTTTGGGGTAAACTCTCATTTTTAAAATCGTTATTATGATAAATCCATAAGAAATACAACTAATACTTAACTGGTATTAAATAAGGAAAACACATAATCGAAGCATTTGTAATAGTGGCATTGATATTGGACTTGAAATAAGATAAACCCAAGAATACCTCTAGAGAGGGTAACTTACCCTCGTGCCTGAGTGCTCCATATCTGTCAAAACAATTGTTAATGGGAAGAAAAACAATAAATTAACAATAAAAACACTTTATTCCATGATTTTAAATTTGTATTAAACTTAAAGTCTTTGCTATACAGCTCGATTATTTCCACAGAATATACCTGTGTTAGTGTCGCCAGAACTAAAACACCTAGTGTCTCCAGCACCCTCATCTTTGACAATGATGGCAATAATAAAATTAGTGGTTTACAAGGGAGTCAAACACAAATGCTTTAGAGCAGGAACACCTGTGGCTAAAGAGCCAATCAGTAGAGCCCTTAGGGGCCCATCCTCACCTGCTTGATTCCCTCAGGAGTGACAAGTTATGGAATAACAAAAAAAGTGACTGTAGAGGGATGGACAGTGGGAAAGGGAGGGGCAATGAGTTTGTCAGGGTTCATAAATGACTTGAAAACTTTAATAGTTATGAGTAATCATATTTTTTTTAAATATTCTATTTGATTTAAAATATTAGTATTGGCTTATTATTATTGTTAATATTACCAATAACCTGGATAAACCATCATCTGCAGAATTACAACTTTGGGTGACAGTGGGTCCCACAATGAGTGAAAGTGCGTTCATGTCATGTTGGCAACTCAGCATTATTGTTTTTACAAGATAGCAACTTGTATAAAGTGCCTGGGTACATGTGTAACTTGTTAATACTTCTAGTATGTTCTTTCCCTTGATAAGTCAAGTTTGTATGAATGTTTGGAGAGCTCCAACCTTTACCACCTTAAGTCGCAATGTCACCATGATAGATCAGATCTGAATTTCTTAAAAGCAACCTGTGTGTGTGTGTGTAGTTTCTAAAGACGATGAATGATCCTTATTATCCTTTACTATTTTTCTATATATTTAGTTAAATAGATATAGTATGTAAATAAATTTCTCTCTACCTATTTATATTCCACATTCTGTTGGATGCTAAGTTTGTATTGTCTTCTCAAGTACGTATATGACGTAAGCATTTTATATATCAACACTTCGTCTCTTGCTGCTGTTCTTCCCTCTTCATCTCTGATAGTTATCTATAAATTTTGGATCAATCCCAAAATAGTATAATCTAGTAGTAGATCAATCATGCAGAAACTCAAAATATTGCAAGTTAAAGGTGTCATTTAAAAAAAATTGTTTCCCTAACTCCCTTTCTGTTTTGTTCAATATTTCGCGATAGCATGAAAATGAAGATTAACGTAAATAAGTACATTTTATTTACATATCTTGCCATTGTCACAACATCATTTGAGATGGATTTATTTCGATTTTATTAGTGTTCCCATAGAAACTCATACTTTAAAATAGTCGTGTGAATAGTCGACAAAAGCTCACAGAACGTAACAGCATCACATGAATGTCAAGTTTCAAATGATACCACGTTTTAACTGTAAAATATAGGAAAACAACTGCCAAAAAATGAATTCATAAAATTCCTTCTTATAAGTATATATAAGTATATAGATTTTTTGTTGTAATGCTTTAGCTAACATGAACTAACAATGAACATCATTAGCATTTAGCTCTCTAGATGTTCAGGGTCAAAGACATTCTCATGAAGTACAAAAAGACAGACACACTGCTGTAAATACACTGTGCCACGTGCTTTACCCATAAGAAAGTCTTGTGTAAAACATCCCCACACTGCTCATTTTTTCAAAGAAGGGAAATGAATATGGCAGGGGGGAGATGATTTTCTTTTCAATCGCTCCTTATTCATGGAGGCAACAAAGGCGGCAGAACAGTATAGCTTGACCTGTTTAACGAGGCAGATAACGTTGGGAGGAGCTTCCAGCTTTGACAAGAGCGTGATGGAGAAATTGACGGAATCTTATGTTAGCTTTGTTAACTTGGTCTCATAACACAGTGCATTGATATGGACAGATTATATAGGATGCATTATATTGACGCCTTTTTGTATGAAAGCCTACTCAAATGAAAATATTCTAACCTTGCGTAAGATAAACAAAATGCAACCACCTAACCAATATATTGTAAGTTTAACTCAAGACCTAAATTAATTTACTTCGATCAAATTACATAGATTGGTGTTGGTTTTAATTAAATTAATAATTGTATAGACCTGAATTTACTTCGACAAATAACATAAAAATGTTGAATTTAATTAAATAAGCAAAATTCATTTATATAATGGCAGCAGACTTCACTTTTGTTTTGGTACAATATAAAGATGTTCACTCTACCAGAGTGTTAATAATGGGCATTTATGTTTCCAGGTATGTGAAACATTTGTAGGTGACCTATTCGATCACGAGTATCCAATGATGAAATTGCCTGACTTATAACCCCATGAGGTGTCCACCGAAGGAACATTTGAGGCATCAAAGACCGGGCTCCTGATACAAAGACTCTTGTAAAGAGTTACCGTTTAAACTGTCTTACAAATATGATTATTTTACCTAAACTTAGTAAATTTAGACACTGAAAATAATTTTGAAATAGTCTAATATATAATAATATACATATACTTTGTAGTCACATTTTTGTAGTGGCTGGTCATATCTTAACTTTTCAGTTGGCTCAATTACAGTTTGTAAACTTAAGGAACAGAAAGTTATAAAATATAAATAATAATATAAAATATACATAAATAAGTAATTATTAATGTGTGAAACAACACATTTTTATGTCAAATTCATTCAAGTTCTCATTTAACTACGCCATAACTGACAAAGATACATACAAAATGAAATTAATACCAAATGATTATATATCATTCTTGCAGTGTATGCAGGAGGAATTGACTGAGGTTTAACTTGTGTATGCAATAGGCAAACATATGAATCCAAGGAGACTTTTATTGTGCTGACATCCCATGAGTATTGTGTGCAGATGTGGGAGAAGATAAAAAACAATTGTTGCTTTAAAAAAGCAAGAAACTCCCTGAAAGCCAATCCTGTGTTACATAACTTCTTATAAAATATTGTCCTTATTTTAATTAATAAGGCTATTTTCACTACAATGAACATTGGAAACTGTTTATGGGTCCAATATCTATGTCATGATTATGACAGATTGTGTTCACAAATCTCACATAAACATAAGACAACATAAGCATTGAGATGTGTTTAAAATGGTAATCGAAATGTGACCTGTGATGGCTCTGAAGCTTATACAGATAAAAAGACAAAGATAAGATGAGCATTAAATAATTTTTTCACTTTATTGATAAATACCACATGCATTTTCTGTTTAAAAAAAGCTGAATAACTGGTAGGAATGAGAGGTGTCTCTTATTTATTGACATTTTTCCTGAAGGCTAATCATGTCAATGAATTCAAGTGAGCGAGCAACATAAAGCTTTGACTTTGTTATTTCTGTTTATTAGATCAAATGTCTATAATCTACTCAAATGGTCCTCCCTCTGTTCAATCTCAGAAACATGATTTGGTTGATTGTGTCTCAACAAAGAAGCAACCAAATCCACATGATCTGATACACCGGGCCACGCGAGCAGAATCTTGCTTGCGCTGAGTTTCCACAGAGGGCCGAAAAAAATGCAGGAGTTGTTGGTGTATTTCATGTGTGGGTGGTACAATATTCTCTCAAACCTTACTGCTCATCTTAAACCTTACTGTTTGTTTATTACTGCATGTTGGTGCTCATGTACAAGGCACACAACATGAAATGACTCAAAATAGCTCAAGACAGTTTATACCAAAGGCCTCTGAAACTCAAAAGTCTTTCTCAGACTTTTAAAAGTCAAAAAGTTACTGGCTGGTTAAAAGATTAAATTGAACATAAATCGCTTTTCATCAAAGACAGCTAAACACTTTGTCAGATGTGTCCCCAGAGGGTTTGTTTCTTGATTTGGAGACACAGAAAGTTCCAGTTACTGTACATCTGAGGTTAATGATAGCACGACACAAAAGGTGGTTTCGTGGGTGAATGTTAAAGATGATGGAAGCATTCAGAGATGGTCCTTGGGAGAATTTACAACACAAAAGATGTACGGTTTGTTTGGCAACTCATGCCCAAAACACTCTCACAAACAACATTGCTTCAAATGTAACAACATAAAACACACCAGGAAATCACATCAGTATGCCTTATCAAAACATTTTCAGATTATAGAAATTTTATTTTTAGAGGATTATAACAATTTCAGTTTTGTGGCATAACAGGCATTTGCCCTAATTACATTGGACAAATAAACTTGGATACATTTTTAATAAAATAAGCGTAGGTGAAATGTTAAATTGTGCAAAATAGAATTGAAAATATAAAATGTAGTAATTTCCCTTTTGATTGGAATCCTCTTCAAATTAATTTGAAGTTATAAAAACTTGGCATCAATGAGAAATCAAACTGTACATGGTTGTCTGTTTTATGATTGTTTTAATTGTAAATGTATTTGTGTAAATGTTATGTAGTGGATTCCTATTTTGGTCCACATGTTTTTAATCTAAGAGCTTTGCTAGTTAAAGAGTAGGGTTTTTTGTACATGTGGACATAACAAACAACTGTAATAATACGCATGCTATTCTCCTTTTTGACCACTAGATGGCACTTAAACATCGGAGAATGTGCATTGTCAACAACTAATTGAATCTAGGCCGTCTATAACATGTAATGCGTTGAAGCCAACATTTTTACTCTCTCTTTTTTTTAAATACGAAAGTAAAACAGAACAATGTTTTTTTTAAATGCAGTGAGTTTTACTGTCAAAGTATTGAATTTCATTCACAACTCACAAAATGCTGGTTTTACAAACATCCAAGGGAAGTCCAATGGTTAAACCATACAGCTATAGTTCCCTCAGAGGCACGATACATAGGGGAGTAAATTGACTATGTAACAAATCTTATTAAATCTCAAATTCTTTTCAGTCGATCAAATTTTCAAATTGATATTGCTGGTAAATTCACTTGCACAAAACTAGATCTATAGGGAAATACATGTCTGTATGTTTCAAAATATATTTTTCTACAGATTTAATGCAAATGCTTCGTCAGAAGTCAATGTCAAGTTTTCAGCATCAGGTTTGAGATTTTGATAGAGAATTTAATTTAACATATGGACAATTGTCAAAATCCCCTGAACAATATGCATTTATTGTTTGTTGAATTTCTTAAGTTTGTTTCATTCTGCAAGTAAAGCTTTCAAACCTGGTAAAATTCATCATATTTGTTACTCATATTTAACAATAACACTTCTCTTGAAACTTCAAATAGTTAATTTATTTGTAAAGAACATATCAAATTAGCTTTCCTAACGTTCCATGACATCTTTACTGAACTTTTAAATATGTAACATTATTACACAGCATTAGATCCTGACTTTGCTTTATTCATTTGTTAAGCTGAGAATTAAAGAAGTGTGTTGTGAAGTATCCAATCCATTCTCGTTTGGTTTGTGGGGGTCCATTTTGAAGTGTCCACTTGTCCAATTTTATAAGAACCTGGTACAATGGAAAAATCCAATAAGTCAAACAAAAAACAATGAAACTAGATATTCAAGTTGTGGATGTGTATTGGGGGCAAGATTGTGACTGGTGTAAAAGCTCATAGATGTTCAATAATGACCACCTTGGATTTAAAACATAAGAATACACGTCACTTTCTGATAGTGTATTGATGTCATGGGATGGAGCTGGGGGGATATTCTAGTTGGTCATCAATTCATAATTCATAGTAATACAATTCATAATTTTCACACTTTTCTGTGATTAAATTGACAGATCATCATTTGATAGATAATAATATTAAATGGGTTTTTTAGCGGACATTATGAAGGGGGCTCAAGGAACCTCTGGGGGAAATGTCCCTAGTCCTGGTTTTTACTGTCCATACCTCATTGTGTGGACGACTCTCTTCTGATCATTATCTTCTTCCCGATAAAGTACTGAGAATGAAACGAAAGTGTTAAATCAAGGAACCATGTTTTTTAACTTTATATAAACATTGTTTTTTCATACTTCACATAAATTTAACCTTACCCATTCTACATCAATGCCTAAACATGAAACTGGAAGACAGAAACAGAAAAAATGATTAGGCACTGCTATATAACTTTTATTGACTTGATCGTTGATTTAAATCATAAAAGTATTTGGATCTGAGCAACATGTATGAAAGAAATATGAAAACAAGTAACATTTACATTGGGGATAATAGGGATAAAGCACACTTTGGAAGTAAAAATTGTCTTATAATTTGTTGAAATTATAAAATGCTGAATAATAAAACAACATTATTTTGTTATATTGAAATATGAAACATTTTGACAGTTATGTGGTTTTCCACATCTATCTGATTGTTTCAAGTTTCTTAAATTGCCACATACAACCATACATTAGTGTAACCAGTTCAATTTATTTATCTTAGGCCACCTGTGTATACTGACTTCATACACCGCCAGAAAATCCATCGGAATGGTTAAAAGTAATTACATCGTCGCTGAGACAATGTAAATCTTAAAGCTTTTTCATCATTTGTTTATGTTTTTAATATAAAGTATATAATGTTGCCAAATGCAAATATATAAATATTTTTTATAAAGTGACTTATACATTAAAAAAAATGCTGCTTATACATTCAAATACAGTACCTGAATACATCCTTCTCGAGCAGAACTGGACCTTCGTTCCGTCTTGATTCAGTGGGGCGACGACCACAGAGTACACTTGACCGCACACTATCTCTGACACGTCACACGTGTTGCTGCCGGCTAGTGGGCTGCAGGTGTGAGTGTTCTGGCTTCCGGAAACTTCTGCCGTGTAGTTGGTGAGAGGGCTGCTGGACCTCCAGCGCACACGCAGCGTGTTATTGGTTCCTCTAAAAAGCCGAATGCCTGTTGGACAACACTCACCTCCAGAAACAAGAGAAACATGTTCAGACGTTGATGGAAGCACTGTTATTATATGTCATACGCTGTTTTACCACTAATGACATCACAGTTGTGATGAGAACGTACTGGTTGAGAAGCCATGAAAGGTGCATTCTGCCTTTTGCCCAGTACGACTGATCGCTTCCAGAGAGATAGTGTAGTTGGTGCCACAGGTGATACATCCCATCAGGCATTCTGTTTCCATGGTGTGACACTGTGCATTGCCCCGGGGTGCAGACAGAGAGACAATATAGGTCTGGGCGCCGTTGGCTGGCAACCAGGTGACGTTGCTCACGGCTTGGGTTACCTGACCCACTGAGAGGCGTAGTGGGCAACAAGGTGCTGAGAAAACAGATCATGCATTTATTTACTTTCAGACTAAAACGGATTATTTCAAAATAATAACGAGCCAAAATGAAGATGCAAAAACAGAAAAAAGCAAAGGTAACAGGGTTTTAGCTCACAGTATTTCCAATTAGCCCAAATGAATTTGTCACTCCTTTTCTTATTAAAATTTGTGCGAACATATTTGTTTTTAGAAATTGATTGATTGTTTGTATTTTTTTCCTACATTGTCATTGGTGGATTAAATGGTTAATGCAGTTAACAGTAAATATGTAAAATTTTTAATCAGGGTCCAAAATGATGTAATTTCTGATATCATACTGTATGGAACCACCCTTACCTGTTTCCAATGGAACGGTGTAGCTAGGCATGCTGTTCCCAACTGTGGATGACGCAGTGACGCTGATATCATGATTGAGCCACAGGGCAGATTGGGCACCTGACAGGAAGTGCTGTTTGATTGACACCTGTACGTGTCACCCACCGTGCCAATCGCACTGACAGTGTAGTTGGCAGCTGTGTTGGAGGACGTCCAGGAAACCAGAACACTGGAGTTGTTACTCTGATTCACACTGATGATCTCGGGCTGCACGGAGCTTTTAAGAGAAGTAGAGAGAAAGAGAAAGTTAAGTATCTTGGTACAAAACATGATATATTTGTGCCTTAGTGGACGTGTGAGTGTACTTATACCTGTTTCATGTGTTTGCGGTCTGCAGGTGAGGTTGCAGCCGCGAATGTCGTTACACGGTATGACCACTACGCTGTAGCTTGGTGTTGCATGTGAGGTCAGAAAGGGCGCAGACGGGCGCCGTGTCATTACACAGAATCACCTCGGAAGCGTACACAGCGCGGGTCTCATACAGATCCGCCCCACGCACAGGTGACCACTCTATCTTCAGAGTCTCCCAGGACTCCAGAGAAATTGTTGTGTTCTCTGGGCAACAAGGCACTGTGGGAAAAAGATTCAAAACTTTGTATTGTTATGTTTTTTGAAATAGACATTATTTACTTCAGATGTCTCGAAATAAAAACTAAAACTAAATATTAGTAAACCTTATTAGTAAAAGTAATAAAGTTAATTAGTAAACCCCCTGGGAGTCACACAGGTACTCTTATGATGTTTTTTGCAGCTTGGTATTACAAATCTAGGAAGAGACTTTTATGAAATATTGCAGCATTTATTGATAAATAGCTTTATCAATGTGGGGTCATTCTCTTTTTTATAATATTGCGTGCCCTCATATTCTTCAATTAAAATCTGAAAATGCACTTTTATTACTATCCATGGCATATGTAAGATGGCTTGGGCGGAACATCCATTAACCCCTCCCCTTCAACTATCAGTCTGCTGCCAGTTCCATTACAAAATACAACAGCTTTTTTTATACATCCGATCAAATCGCAGAGAAAGTCGAAAGCCACACACACCCACTATTTCTCTCATTTGAAAATCTATTTCACTTGGAAATGTGTCAAAATACGGAAGTAAAAAACGATCGCAATTTCCGTTCACTCGGACTTGCTTGTGTTTGGATGAAGTAAGTCCTATATGCAACTAAACTGCTAAGTGTGATACAATTATGTGGCAATTTTCATTTTCTGTTAAACTATTTCCTTTTAAGTAAGAATTTCCAAGGTTCTCACAGGTGGTGTAGTTGAGAACGGGGCCTGGGGGGCTGGATCCGGCCTGGTTGTGTGCAAACACGGTCATGATGTAGGAATATCCGCAATGGCAGGAAAACTGACAGGAGGTCTTGCTGGAGTTGCACATTTTCCTCTAGCCATCATCACTCTTAATAAAGGTGGTGTAGACCTCTGCGTGAGGGACGGAGTTCCACATGACGGAGCAGTTACCAGCCACCACCTCCTCCACCCAGATGGGCTGTGGGGGACAGGGAACTAACACAAAAACATATCACATTGTGTGCAGTATAATATCAACTTTTATCAAGAAAGTAAATTCTTAAAGCCTGTAAAGACCAAAACAGTAACTATTAGGATAACTATAATGTTAACTATATGAGCATTGTGTTGGATTAGCATCCAAGCATGTGTGCTGCAGTTTTAAATGTATGAGCCCATAAAATTTTAAGGTGTTTTGATTGGCTGTCAATGTTTTATTATTCACTCTTAAAAATAAAGATGCTTAAAGGGATATTTCCGTCAAGAAAAAAAAATGTCCCCATGTTTTACTCACCCTTACTGGCATCCTTACTGAATATGATTTTCTTGAAAAATAATGCATTCAAAGTTATAAAACCACATTCATTTTACTTCCAAGAGGTAGAATGGGAGAGCATGAGCGTCACCTTTTTAGAAGCTCCAAAAAGTGCATCCATCGATCAAAGACCAGAGCTTGTTTTTCCGGCAAATGATGGTGACATCACTGGAACTTACTGGAAATGCCTGCGTCATTTGCCGGAAAAACAAGCCTCATGTTCAGAGGCATCCAAGGGATACCAGAAGACATCAACATTAATAGCGCTGTCAATATAGACAGTTTCTGAAATAATTCTCTTAAGACCACGGAGCGGTAGTTCTTGGATAGATGGATGCACTTTTTGGAGCTTTTTTATAAGCTGAAGAACTTTCTTTCGCCCCAAAGAACCTTTTGTGAAATAGAAATGGTCTTCTGATGTTCTATGGCATTGAAGAACCTTTTGAAGCACCTTTTTTAAGTGTTCAAAACAATCGCTCTGAAAGTGATCCCAACGATTTTATCATTATGTTTGTGTACTGTATGTATGTGAATATTTGCACTCACAAGAAATTAACTGCACTGGCTGTGAGGGGACACTGGGTCCGGCTTGGTTGATAGCGGTCACTTCAACCAAATGTGTTACTCCACAAGCCAGAGCGCTCAGAGTGCATGAGTTACTGGTCGAGGAACAGTTCTGGCCGGATGAACTCAAAGCAATATATTGCTGTGCACCCTGGGCTGGAACCCATGACACCACAATACTAGCCACAGAGACGCTGGACACCACCATCTCAGTGATCTGAGTGCTGGGAGGACCTATGGAGACACAGACGATGTGAATGTTTTCCTGTCTTTTCATCTCTCAACACAAACTTATGTTCAAGGAAAGATAATTAAGGGAACTCTTTCTCTTACGAGTGATCTGACAGACGTTGAAGTCATCTCCAGGGATATTTTCAGGACTCCAGGCATTTCCTTTCATACAGTAAATTGTTCCAGGATCCAGGTTTTCAAAAGCTACCAGAGTCTCTGTGGTGTTGAGGCGGTTCTGTGTGTACGAGCCGTCCTTGGTGATGCTGAGACTGTAGAGGGCAGCATGAGTCACTAGTTCCCACCTCACCAGGATGCTGCTGTTACTGGGAGAACTGGTGTTGAACTGAGGAGCAGAGAGGACTGTGGGCCACAGAAAAAGAGAGAAATGTGGTGAAAGATATTTACAGACTAAGATTTGTAGGCTCAGCATGTGGCCCAAGATTCTGCAGTGGGCTGCTAAGCTCCAGCCCGACAACTCTACAGATGATAAGCAGCTTTGAAGAACGGATGGATGAATCTTTGCTGAGGAATAAATCCTAAGTGTTGTTATAGATGTTGTTTACATTAAAATTACCTCTCAATTGCACTCATTCCTTTTGCTTTTCTTTCATCTCCTTTCCTTCCGTTCCTTTCCCCATTCCATCAATTCACTTCCCATTCCTTCCTTTGTTTTTTTAGTTTTAATTTGCTTTTCCTTCCCTTCTTTACTTTCTTCCTTCTATAGAAGCTCATCTCATCCCATCCCATGATCCCATCTCTTCTCTTCTCTTCCCTCGTCTCGTCCCTTGCCTTGCTTTCCCTGATCTCTTCTTTTTTCGACTCTTATCTTTTTGCCATTTCTTTTTTCCATCACTTCACATTCCCTTGGCTCTTTTTTCTTTTTCTTTTCCCCATCCCTTCATTTTCATTCCTTTCCTCCTTCCACCAGTTCACTTCCCCTCACTTGTTCTGTTCCATAACCTTTCCCTTCTATTTCTATTCTTTTACATTCGTCCATTTCCTTTTTCTACTTTCCCTTTCTTTTCTTTTCTTTTCTTTTACATTCATTCCCTTCCCTATCCCTATTGGTTGTGACATTGTTACTTATTTTAGTTCCAGGTTCATCCACAATTTCTTCTTAAATTATCACTGGTCTTGTGTTCTGCTTATCTATGCTTAGTTTTAAGTTTCTACTTGATAAATTTATGCAATAGTTTTCATCTCAGATGGCTTAAGTGCATCAAAGATAACTCTCCCATCCCATTGTCATCTTGTAAACTGTATCATGACGTAACTCTATGCATATTTGTAAGTGATATGGTTTCAAAATGAGACTCTTCTGAGCAATAGGTCCCTTCCTCTGTAAGTTCCGTGTGACCTTCTCAGCGTGCAACCTAAACAAAAGCACAAAGCTGCTGAGCACAAACGGAAAGATGTTTTCTGAGCCCAAACCCCTTGAGCGGGACCGCCCTGTTGTCATTGCTCTTCGTCTCATATTTTACCTGCAGAGCAAAGCCGGATAATGTTACTTACAGATACATGCGTGAGAAACTTATTTCACAAACCATGCGTGCTGCAACAAATCAAGCCTTGAGATCAGCCACTGTATGCGGCTTATCTGATCTTTCCTCTTTTAATCTCAATGAAAAGATAATGTTACTGCTCTGCTGAGGGTTAGAGAATAGCCAACTCTGTCCCTGTATGAATGGATCATTTCTTTGGCCTCTGGGTCAATGAGGGTGGAGAAATGGGAGAAAACCATACCTGTCTTTGCCTCCACGGAGATGGATGGCTGGCTCCTGCCTGCGTCGTTGACAGACATAACGCTGAGAGTGTAGTCCTGTGTAGGGCTGGAGGTTGCTGACAGTGCCCGGAGAGCTCGGTACAGGGGTCTCGGAGAAGAAGAAAGAGCCATCGTTGGTTTCGGCACGAAGGATGTAGGATGTTGCGCCGGATACAATGGGAGAATTCCACGGTAATGTTCTGGCTTTGTTTGGAGGAGGCCATCACGATGGTCGGCACATCAGGAGCTAAACACATCATGAATATTCATCATTCCACAACAGAAACCAAATTGCTATTGTGGAAAGAAAATACTAAGTCTGGGGAGGTACAATGTCTCTCATCTCTATCTTAACCCTCTGCAATGTGCAGTACATCCGACAACCATCTTACAAGAATACAAAATGCTGAATTGACATGGTGCTTGTGTAAAACAAATGTTCACACACCAAAACATATTACCTCTCATACATAGTCACTACTCTTAAGGAAGTACGCACCAGTAGATCCGTCCGCACTAATATCCGCCAGCATGTTATTGAGGTTTCCAATGGCCTCCACCGAAAGGTGTACAGTGTGTTGGGGGTCAGGGAATTAACAGAGCCCATGACGGTGTTCTGTCCAAAGGTTGCAAAGACCACGGGGACTGCTGAGTTTCTGAGTGAAGCTGTTACTCTGTATGACTGTGCACCTTCATATCTGCTCCAGCGGACAACTGCACTTTTTGATGTCACCGTGAAAATACTCACAGTCATTGTGCTGCCTGAAAAGAAATTATGGGTGAAACGTGTTGTTTTTCAATGCTGAAAGTAATTAAAGAAAATTATAACAACCAAAAACATTGCATAAAAAAAGTGATGATTTTGTTCAGATATGTTTCATTCAGCACAGCAGTACCTGACACCTGTAAACAAGACAACAAATAAAGAGCTTTATTAGATTTTATTCTTTTCGTTTACATAAAAAATTTGTCTCATGAACAGCATATTTTATTTATGGCAGCACTCTTAAAAGTATATATATTTTTGCAGTTATTACAGTTTTCTACATTTTGCTCTTCTGTGGTGCATCTTACAATTTAAATAAAGTAAACGTGAATAAATCTACCTGTGAAATTATTCCAAGCAAAAACACCAGCCACTTCATTCTCCAAGGCCTGCCATCTTGTAATTCAGTCTGAAATCCTTTATTTATTTATAAGTAAAAGCTTGGCACTCTCTGTTGTTTCTTCTGTTTCGTCTGAATTACTTGGAGCTTTTCTTGAAGGTATCTCAGAAAATTCAACCTAGCCCCACCTACTTAAATAGCTGACCAATCAGAACTAGATATAAAAGTTAGCTGGCCAATCAGAAAAGGGAATGAAACATCTTCAGGCAGGTGTAAACGAAAACTAGTGAGAAGAATGCAGCGTATAATAATGCATAGTTATTTATATTTTAAGCCACTTTGTATAACTGATGCTATTGTTTCTCCATACTGTCTTATTTATTACCCATAAATTTCATAAAGTGCACTGATAATCAAATGTATTTAATGTTATAGCTATTACAAGTTTTTGTATTGCAAGTTGTTTTGTGTGATCATAGACCACATATTTTCTAATGTATCTAATTTATTTTCACAGATGACTAATCTATTAGTTTAAGTAGCAAGACTATTTTTTAATGTTCCAACATTTCTTATCAAATAAGAATAAACTATTTAACAATTTAGGAATTTTAAATTCAGAAAAGATTATTTTTATGTGATTTTGATTCTTAACGAGTTTTGTATTAGTCTTAACCGCCTGTATTGGGAAGAATATCATTAATATTTTTTTTATAATACAACAAATACGATATATAAATCACATTAAACGTACTGACGATAAAAAACAACGTTTTAACATATAATAAATTGTAGATATCAATACATATTATAGAAAAAAATTATGATCATTCTCAAACCCACTAAAATGATACACACAAACGCTCGTTCACGTGCACACACTCCTTTCCAATGACGTGAGCGCCGCCGCAGCATCGATTCAGATGGCAACTGGAACAGAACACGGCTTGAAAAAACTAGTTTGGCAAAGTAAGTTAATTTAGTAATCTGATGTTTTTTATGCACATTTCTTGAAGACACATCGTTGGGCTTACTTTCAGCTCATAGTCTGATGTTTTAAAGTATAGTAAAGAATCTTTACTAAAGACTGACACACGATAGTTTGCGACGATCTGTGCTTGGTTGAAATAGTTGCACGCTTTTGATTGTCTTTTGTTAAATTTGTTTGGTCGTTATCTAGAAAGCAGTATGTATACCTGTATGGGTGCGTCTCGTGTAATTGTGTTTGTCACTTTAAATGTCAGGCATATCCCATTTAGTCATTTTTTCCGTCGCTTTGTTGCTAACGTCAGCCTATCCAATTGAGTTTTAGTGCTCGCTGTCAGATTTCTGTAGAAGCTGTTGCTGGTTTTTACCGAGAAAAGGTCAATTCTTGGGGGAGTATATTTGATGTTATGACTTGTTTTTATGTTTGCTGAAAGGTGCGTTTGACTTTCTGCGGCGTTGCGCAGATCAATATGAATATGACGTCATAGTACTGCGAGACTCGCGGCGGAAATGCGTTTAAAAATTATGCCATGGAATCGCTCTCGCGATATTTAGGTGTCATACGCCGTTCGATCTGCAGTGCGCAGATGGGAAAGAGGCCAATGATTTCCGCTCTACTGTGTGTTTTGACAGTTTCACTAGTTTCTATGAAAAAAATAGCATCAAGCGCACATGTGCTTTTATTGTTTTGAAAGCTAAAATGTATAATTATTTAAAATACCTTAACGCAGTCTTTTTGTATGTTTGATTGCCATTTGTATACCAGTAGTTTTTATACATTTAATGGTTATACTATGGTTACTGTGGTGAGTCTATAGACTATACTAATATAATTAACCCTGTATAGTTTTCATAATGTATAAGTTGAGTTTATGCCTGGTCATAATGATGTGAAACAAACGGTTGTTTAAATGTCTTTGCCATTCCCTTTTATAGCAAAACTCATAAGAGGAAATTAATTTTCTGCAAAAATATTCTTGATTTTCTGTTCCACATTGCATTAAAGGAACAAAATCATGTTATAAATAAGTTTCATTTATGTGTTATCACAGGAATCAAGGAATCCATTTTTGATGACTGCAAAAAGTCAGAAGTATGGAAGGTCAGTCTTGGTTGTTTTTTAGTTTACATTTCCCTAAGCTTTGACTGACAGGCCTTTGAGCCAATGTAATATTTGCTTCTGTAGAAATCCACTTTTGTGTACTAAAAACATAGTCTGCGTGACACGATTGGCATTAGAGAAGGGCACATACAGAACAGAGAAACCAAAAATCCAACTATACTGAAATATGTAAAGCTGCAATCTATAACTTTTCTTTAGGAATAATACATACAAAACTTTTGAAAAAAAAGGAAGCTCTTTAGCAACCCGTTTAAAGATGGTTTTGTAAAGTCTTTATGTTTCAAGCAGATTCTTAATTGTCAGCTGTTATTGTTCTCACAGATCCTCATCCTGGACCAGTTCACCACCCGCCTTCTTTCCTCCTGCTGCAAAATGTCTGATCTCATGTCAGAGGGCATCACAAGTGAGTGAGATTTGCACATCCTGTGTGTAAGATGGAAAACAAACCATCTGTATTTTTTTCAGTCTTGAGGTTCATTGTGTGACGTAAGCCGGCCGCTCTTCCTTCCCGTCTTATTCAGAAGGGAAGCGTTCTCAGATCCACATTTATAAAGCATAGACATAAATCATGCAGGATGGGAATGACTGTAAACATCTGTTGCCTTTCATTGTTCAGGGTGGATTTTCTGCAGAAATTATATTTCAATATTTTACTTTTGCCATAATTTATAGTTTGCTGTTAAGTCATATTCTAGCGGTTTATTTACAGTTGTTGAAGACCTTTACAAAAGCAGAGAACCAGTTCCTGAAATGAAGGCAGTCTACTTTATGACCCCCACTGCCAAGGTAAGAACACCAAAAGTGAATTGTCCATTTGTACGTAGACGGCTCGGTGGACACAGCCCCTAAAGTGTATAAAAAAGCACAGTAATTTTGCTGTCGAGTTAGTGATTTTTAGTGCAATTTTTATTTAAAAGTCCCCTAATAATAAAAATAATAATAATAAATATATATCTTTGAAAACTGGGTGACTTAATGTTTAGTGTTGTATTCTGAATGTTCAAATTTTCTGTAGTTACCTTACTGTAACCCTGTGTCTTTTTTTTACAGTGTATTGATTTATTCATTGATGACTTTAAATCAAAACCCAAGTATAAAGCTGCATATATCTACTTCACTGACTGTAAGAACACTGGTTCATTTTAAATTTTCTACTAAAGAATTTTATATGTAAGAAATCATTACATATTTGCATTCATGCATGTGTCAAAAAATTGTCATATTGTAGCTTTTATCAGGTACGTGTGTTATCCAAGAATAGAATCCGGGAATCTTAATGTTGCTCTATTAAATTGAGCTAAAGAAAAACTTGTATAAACAACCATTTAAACAGTTACATTTTAATTAAAAATGTTACATTTTGACAAAAGAAAACAAAGCAATAGAGTCCAAAAATATTTAAAATGCTTTTTTACAGCTTAAATCACGTTGTTTGTAAACTGTAATTCCAGACTGTCCTGATGATCTCTTCGACAAGATGAGGAAAAACTGTGCCAAATACATTAAATTGTGTAAAGAGATCAACGTTTCTTTTCTACCGCTGGAAGCACAGGTGAGCATCTCTGCATTCTGCATTCTGGAAGTAATAGAATTAATTACCTCATTGCATTGCATTTGCGTCACCTGTTCAGGTGTTCACCTGCGACGTCCCAGAAGCCTTCAAGAACATCTACAACCCTGACAGCAAGGTCAAAGATCAGACTCTGGAGCAACTGGCCAAACAGATCGTCTCACTCTGTGCCACGCTGGAGGAATACCCTGGAGTGCGATATAAGAGGTATAGTAAAGCATGAGATTTCTCGTTTTACACGTGCTGAAATTACAGCTAATGCAAAAATGGACTCTTCATACGCTTCTCTGCAGAGATTCTGAGCCCGGTTATGGAAGGAAGTTGGCCAACCTGGTGGATAATAAACTGGCACAACATTTTGAGCTGGATGACAACTGGCAAAAAAAGGTGAGAGTGGCAAAATGAGTAAGCCTATTTTAGGGTCATTGAAACAGGCTGACTGACAGTAGCCCCGCCGCTCGCAACATCCTTTAACATCATACAGTGGTCGCGTGCACACAGTTCCCTGTTCTTAACAACTTGTCAAAGTATGTTCTGTGCATCTCGGCCACGAGTCCACCTTCTGAGAAAACAGTCAGCATTTGTGGGCGGAGTTTGGAGGAGAGACGTGCACTGATATGGTTGTCAGTCAGCAACAGTCAGAATTGCTTACATTGGATGTTTTTTTTCTTAAAATCATTTTGCAATGTAGCCTATAATAATCCAGCAGTTTTCGTTTATTCCTATTTTTAGTTTATAGGCCTAATGTGGAATGACACTTTTTAATGAACCGTTTTGAAAAGCAAGACAAATAAAAATAAAAAAACATTTTGACTATTCAGTTTGTGCAAAAGTGAAAGAAATGGATTAATGGAGTGATGAGTTAAAATCACAATTTTAACCTGAGCTTTTGTTAAATCTGAGGGAATTGTATTCACGTGAACATCAAGTGTTAGAACTGAAAACGCCCTTGTTACTGAGATAACATCTGTTATTGACACCAGGCCCAGCGAACCGCAGGTTCTGGAATGCACCTATCTATGACGACAGTGATAGGTTAAACTCTGCCTACATAGAAAAATATCAACGACTACTTCTCAAGCCCCGCACACTGGCATGCCAATTCTAAAGTTGCGTTGAACCAGATAGAGCGAGCAAGCAATAAACAAACATGCCGTTAAAGATAGCTAACTATTTTGCCACCCCTGGTTGTAGAAGAATACAGTCGCTGCATAACCTTCCTTCAGATTCCGACATTAGTAACGCAGGGTTAAAGTTTATTTATAAAAAAGTTCCTGCTCATGTGGGAAAAACATGAAGCGTTTGTTCGTTTCATTTCCCCGAGGATTCCTTTGTGAACAAGGCAGAGATCAACACTGAATTTTTGGAATGACTTAAATTTAAAAGCAGTGCTGTGAATATTGGATCCGATAGGAATGGTGCAGCAATCTTATGTGAGTAAAACATTTTTATACTGCGTCACTATTGCTTTGTTAGAGATCGCTTGATTTGCCCTGAGCCTTTTCGCACAAGATTAGTATTAGCTGGGGACCTCTAGTTATTTGTTATACTTGCAGAGGTTGTCTGTGATCTTAAGCCCGTGCGAATCGCCATCTCTGTGATTGGAGAGCTCATATATAATTTTTCAAGGTTTTATACACCGTAGCTTTCTGCACACGGGCTCATACTCAAAAGCAAGACATAATGATTCAAGATGAAATATAAAGAGTCAGTTTGGGGAATATTCATATTTTTCATATATTCACACCGCCGCCATCGAGAGCTTCAAAAATCGCTCTGGCTGCCTTGCCAACAATGCTGTAGAAATATTTGAGGAAGCTCTGGCGCTCTGACGTACACCAAAGTTTACAGGGCTGCGCTTTCTGGAATCCTCTCAAGCGGTGGACTTTTCCATTCCAATTGGATGCCGCCCAACCGCTTCATAGCTCATTACCATAAAGTTGACCTGATTTTGACTCTACTTGATGCTCTCAACGGCCAAAACGCGTTACTGCTCGCTGCCGGCTGGCATTGAAAATGAAAGACTTCCAGCCACTTTGAAACTCTCAACGGAGGCGGTGTGAATGCACAGTTATGCATTACAAACTACTATCATGATGATAGTCAAAATGAAGATTATCGTAAGTACATGCTGCAATTTGGCACACCTAGCAACCCTGCTTCGTGCTTACATGGAATATGAGTTACTAGCAATCAATTCGCGTTAGTTATAACATTTTTGTATACATTGGCAATCAGGAAAATAAGCCCAGCCACTAAAAGTGTGTATATAGCTGAATGTGTTTTTGCTTTGATAAAAATTCTGGTCACACTTCATTATAGGGGGCAATTCTCGCTGTTGACAAACCATAAACTAAGACTTTTTCCTCAATAGACTCTTAATTTGCTGCTTATTAATAGTTAGTAAGGTAGTTGTTAGGTTTAGGTATTGGGTAGGATGAGGGATCTAGAGTATATTCATGCAGAGTATGTGCATTACAAGTACTAATAAACAGACAATATGCCAATAATATGCATGCTAATAACAACTAATTAATAGTTAGAATTGGCCCCATACTGAAATGTTAACAAAATGATAAGTTTATGATTGTAAGGCTTTATTTGGGGGTGCAAAGCGACGCACCCTACACAAAGGAGGCCTTACAATACAAAGGTTTGAAAACCACTGGAATAGTGGATATTCCTTTGCTGTTTGTACTGTAGTTTGTTTTATGCTCCTTTGTCGTCATAGTTAAGATTTTTGGCTTTTATCAAACTAACATGTCACACCTTTCATCTGCAGGGTAAGACGCAGGCGCAGCTTCTGATCGTTGACCGTGCACTAGACCCTGTAAGCCCAATCCTTCATGAGCTGACCTACCAGGCCATGGCTTATGACCTCATACCTATCAGGGACAGCATCTATAAGTGCGTGAAGTTTCACCAGTCACTTTAAATTGCTGTTGACTTTAAATCGTTATTTTCTCAAAGGCCAGATGTATCCAGTTTTAAGGAACCACCTTGTTTATTATGTCATTGGTGTTTTTGTGTTATGTGTTGTCTCTTAGGTACAAATTAAAGGACGGTTCTATAAAAGATGCTTTACTGAATGAAGAGGATGAATTATGGGTAAAATTACGGCATATGCATATCGCTGAGGTCACTGAGTGAGTCCAGTCGCTTTTATTTTCGAGTTCAGCTTGTATATCGACCAACTCTTCTAAGGCCGTGTTCGCACATGAATTCCTTTCAGAAGCTGCTAGCATCTGTTTTACATTATAATCCTGTGGGGTAAACGCTGTTTTCAAAAAAAGTCCTGTGCGCTTTTTTAAGCACCAGCTCAGAGCGTCTTTTGAGGTTGAAAAAACTTCAACTTTTCTGAAAAAACGCATTATGTCGAGGACCTTTTTTCACAGCTAACCAATGACAGACACCTATCGTTTCTATAACAACATGCATAGAACGTGATTGGTCTCAGGCTTGTATATATAATGGTGTATAAAAAAAAATGGCGACCGAAACGCCCGTTGGAGCATAGTTTTGTAGAAACGTAAGTTTAATTTCATTTTCAATAAATTTTGATTTTTTGCTTTTATTGCTAGCGAGAAATTAGTATTGAAGTCTTTAAATATGGGTTATAGCAAAGACGCTCTCTGTTTATAAATCAAATAGTCTTCCGTTACGTTGCCTATGAAGCCTTTCTCTAAGCTGCCTTCATAAACAAATGCTATCTTTGAACATTGCCGGCGGCTATTTGTAACTACAATGCTGCAAGCATTTTTTTTTTTTTACTAAAAAAACGTCATTGTCAACTTTTTCTTGTCAAAAAAAAGTCAAATGTGAACATGGCCTTAGGAAGCAAACTTGTCTTTTTATTTGCCTGGAGTAATTTTTTTATTACTGTTGTGTACATACATAGATATCAAGATTGGTATTAGGGTGAGTAAATGATGAGGGAATTTTCATATTTGGGTCAACTCTCCCTTTAATAATCCCTTTAAATGCTGTCTAATTGCTGTGTCAATAGGCGCAGGTCAAAAACCCAACAATTCTTGACCTACTTAAAATGGTCGTAACGAGGCTAAAGTAATAGTATATAACTTGTGCTGTATGTGTTTCAAAGGCAAATCCCCAAACTGGTGAAGCAAATCTCTAAGCAACAGGCTGATGGGAAGGTACATATACTTTTACAGTTAATTTGCAGTAGTGAACAATCTCAGTGTCCACTTACAAATTCTCTTGTGGCTATGTCATAGATGCCTATTACAAGGGGTTTTATGATCATATGATATTTCCCCTTCATTGGTAGATCACAATCGGAGCCCTATCACAGCTCATGAAGAAGATGCCTGCTTTCCGTAAACAGGTTGCTCAGGTAAAGGAGTATCACCTGACATTCACCGGTCAAGGTCACATATGCGTTCTGTTGTCACATCGAAGGCCTAAGATTCTCTAAATGCCTATTGAATGACTGAAGGTCAATGACTGATTTTTTTGCCTTTGTTTCTCACAGAAAACCGTCCACTTAAATTTAGCAGAGGATCTAATGAATCATTTCCAGCTGAACGTGGAAAAACTCTGCAAAGCTGAACAGGTAGAGTCCCCCGACTCCAGGCTTTTCAGTCCAGTTGAGGCTTGAACTTGAATGACATAATAGAAAGATGTATAAGATCATATAATGAAGATTTTATTGGTGGTTTGTACGTAGGATCTGGCTGTAGGTGCAGACGCTGAGGGTCAGAAGGTCAAGGATCCCATGAGGACACTGCTTCCTGTGCTGTTACACCCTCATGACATTAACGATAAGATCCGAGCTGTTCTCCTTTACATTTTCAGTCTCAACGGTAGATGCTTTTCTTCTCTTGTCAATTTTTGCCTAACATCTGTCAGATTGATTTAACAGTGATAAATACATTTGTGGGTGATGAGCAGGAACGACAGAGGAAAATTTGAATAAACTTATTCAGCACGTGAAGATCGAGGATAAGAGCGAGTATGTCCTGAACTGGAAACATCTTGGAGTTCCCATCCTCTCTTCGGTATGTGTGACTCTGTCTCTACTCCTCCACCAATGCTTTATCACAGTGGTTCTCAAACTGTGGTACGCATACCACTAGTGGTACTTGAAGAGACCCCGGTGATAAGTGAGGTTACATGACAGAAAGTTTTTAACTCTATATATGAATTAATATTTCGTTTTTTAAATATGATTTCAAATGTTTAATAAGCCTACAGACCTGCCAACCTGTACGCATTTTGCGTAGCAGGTACACATTTTGACCTCAAAGTACGCTGGTATGAGTATATTGTGTAATTATTTATCTTCTATATTTAATATTCTTTCCACATTGTTTGTCTTTATTATAAGTTTGTATGCTTTCTGCAAGTCCTCACAGAGTTAATAAATGCCCTATAAGAGTTTACAGAGCCCTGTTAACTCTTTCCCTGCCATTGGCAATCTCGTCATTAAAAAAAAAAGTTCCCGCCAAGGACGAGTTATTACTGCAATCGGTGTTTGTACTGTTGTACAGCAGGTGGCGCTGTTACACACCTTTGGAAAAACCTAGAATCTCTGAACCTAGAAAATATTTATTTGATCTGTTTTTAATGATTGTTCTTAGTGTAATCTGGGTGGAGTCTTTGACCAAAAAATATTATCTAAGCTATTTAATCAAAGTGATGCATTTTTTAAGAAACCTATCCACATCCAAGGGGTGATAAAAAACGAACAAATGAAGATAGAAGAATACAGTTTCTTTTGTTTGATAGCAGAGACCCTGTTGTTTCATTTGATGTATTGTTTGTCCATAAATCACTGTACTGTGAGCCATCAAAATTTAGTGAAAATATAAAATAAAAAAATGTAAAGGCTGGCGGGGAAAGAGTTAACAGTGCACTGCAGAAAAGTGTTTTGTCCACTATTCCTGCTTACTAACTTGAAAACATGGACAAAACATCTTCTTTAGTTTGAAAGAGCTGGTGATTTAAAGGTGTTTGTATTATTAATAATACTTAGGAATTTGAGGATGGGATGTTAAGGGAAAGATTCACAACTCTACTATTAATTTAAGTGTTTATTATGTTTTTCTATGGCGGTCATTAGGTGGTACTTGGAACAACACATTTTAATAAAGATGGTACTTGATCTGAAAAGTTTGAGAACCGCTGCTTTATTACATCAATCAGGGTGTCTGCAGGGTCTAAAAAAGTATTGAAAATTGATAAAGTTAGAGAAAATTAAGCCCCTTAAAAAGTATTTAAAAGCCTTAAATGGCATTTTCCAAGGTATTCAATTGTGTATCATCTTTTCATATTTGTCAAAGAGGTCATGTGCTAAAGTTTGCCTGAACTGAATCATTGCGTAGGCAAATAGACTAATGGGGAAATGCAAGTTTTTGTGCAAATGGTTGGAGGATATATGGTTGGAACTGTGGCTGAGGGCTGTCTCTGAGAATATCCGTGAGGTTGTACTGCAGGTGTCTGAATGCGATTAGTGTAGCCTCGTTTCTCGTTCTAATATACATTTAGACATTTGGCACATGCTTTTATCCAAAGCGACTTACCTTGCATTGGGTTAGTCTCTCAATTCATTCTCTGGGGCTTCGTTCCCACCTTTCTAAACTATGTTGCATTAGTTATCACAAACTAAGACTGTTTAGTTGTGCTGTCTTTCAATCAGTACATAGTAAAAGCAAGTTAAAGATCGCCAATGTAACCGATTAAAGTGTATGGAAAGAGCCTAAAAAAAGTTCTAAATAAGTATTTAATTTAGCTCCATGAGACCACGTGGATGTTTTTTATTTTAATGGATGAACTGTTTTTGATATCGGACGCATGAAATGTTTTTGTATGTATTAGATTATTAATATTGACATCTGTGCTACTAATATGGTGAAAACAATTGGTTACATTGTTTTATTGTAAGGCTGACATCTTCAGGTAAGGGGACAGCTTTTTAAGATTAAGAAAGTTGGTAACCAAACAACATTGTTCCCTTTGATTTCCATTGTATGAACACAAATCCACATTTCTCAAAATATATTTTCTATTTAACAGGAAAAATGAGTCATATGTTTAACTTTTTTAATGAACTGTCCCTCAAGGATACAAACAAAAATTTGTGGTGTTATTTTCCTTATTTCCCTCTCACAACAGTCGTCAAGTTTCTTCTCATCTGGAAAACAGTCCCGAAGGAATCGATCAGACGAGGAGACTTATAAAGTGTCTCGCTGGACACCTGTTCTCAAAGATGTCATGGAGGTGAGCAACACACGCAGTTTCTATACTCCAGACTTGCCTTTATACATTTTGGATGGTTGAATTCCATTCCAGTATACCTAATCATGTCGACAGTAACCATCTTGCTTTAAAAGTAATTATAAAGCACAAAAGGCTGCAGAGGTATTAATAGAGCCAGGAATTCGCTGAAACATGTCAGGCCCTGCCCCTATGTGTTTGGTCCACCAGTTTTACGGTCTATGTGACGATTTAGTGACAATGACAATGAGAAACTAATCCTATATGACTCATATAGACACACAAAAGAACAGCTTACAGATATTAAGAGATTGGCTGACAGTTTCTATGTACCGTAATAAGACAGAGTTACATACAGTACGTGTATTTTACTCGGGGCAAAAGCCATTGAAATTACGACCCAGATCTTGACTGACAGTTCAAATGTCACTGGAAAAACAACCTATTGCAATGTTGACTGTAAATTAAAAAATATAACATACAGTGGTATGCAAAAGTTTACACACCCCTTGCAGAATCTGGAAAAAGCTGAAACTTTTGGGGAAAAAAAAATAGGATTTCTAAAAGTAGCCCAGTCCAAAAGTTTAAACACCCCTGGTTCTTATTACTGTATGATGCTACCTAAACAATCAATGAGAGTCTGTTTAGTCCTAGTTGTTTAAAGGTTTCTTGTTTGTCATGCATCATTAGACTGTCAACTGATCTTAAGAAAGATTATCCAGGTCCTCCACAGCCTTTGCTTTTTCAGCATTTCTGGATATTTGACTTTTTACATTGAGGACAATCGAGAGACTCATACACAACTATTACTATAGATAGAAACATTCAGTAGTGCCCACAAAGTCAACACCATTCATTTAAAGTCATGTGGGTGTAAAACCTCTGAAAATGGTTTTGGTGTAAATTGTTATCGTTTCATAAATACATCTTATTTTTTCAATCACTAATGTCCTCCAGAAGATTTAAAAATACATAAACGTTTTCTGGAAAATAAATATATATTATTTTACATCAAAACTATTTTCAGAAGCTTACACCCACCTGAATTTAAATGATTGGTGTTGACTTTGTGGGCAACACTGAATGTTTCTATCTATTGTAATAGTTGTGTAACGAGCTGTAATGAAATTCTTGTTGTTTTCTGTATTTTATTTTAATCAACTTTATTATCTCTGTGTGTGAATGGTAGGATGCCATAGAGAATAAACTGGATATCAAAGACTGGCCATTCCAGTCTGAATGCCCATCAGCATGGAACGGTTCACGTGCTGTAAGGTAGGGTGGAACAGTTTGATTCGTTCAGTCTATTATAATTCATTTTACAGTCAGAGGAAAGGCCTGTTCACACTAAGGATAATAACTAAGAATACAGTTTTGAAAATCATTCTATATTTAAAGGACCAGTGTGTAGTTTTTGGAGAATCTATTGACAGAAATGCAATATAATATACATTGATACAACAACCATTGATGATATTGTTACATCCCTAATAACTCTGTCCTCAGAGGCATATAAAGATTTATAAAGCGTTGTGTTTCATACCTTAGAATGAGCCATTTCTCTACATACACTATGGGCATTTCCATTGGTTTCACCATGTTGTTTCTACAGTAGCCCTTAACGGACAAACTGCACTATGTAGTGCATCTCGTAAATACGTTATCTCTTTCTGGAAAGAAGCGAAAACCGGACGACATCTAAATCCTCTCTCAGCCTCCGTATTGTTTTTCATGGGAGGGGTGCTGTGAGTGGTTGGTTGCTATTCGTAACCTCACCGCTAGCTGCTGCTAAAAAAACTACACACAGCACTTTTAAGGCTACAGCAGTCCACACCACAACTTAACACCATAAAATAATCATAACGTTATCGGCCTTGGTGTGGATGGTAATACAGTTTGTGTTATTGTTCTCGTTCTTTGTGTAAATTGGCCTTTAAACTACTCTGACAGACATAATTTTTAATATGAACATTTACATTTTGGTCAATTTTGGCATTGTCTCTTCTTCTGTTTGGCTGGGCCCACAGGGCGGTAAGGTAAGGCAAGCTTGATGATTTTCCCCTTGGTGTGTGTGCACATTCAAAAGGTTTGAACACAAGAGCCTGTGACCTGACCCCACTGATACTGTCAAATATAAAAAAACACTATCTGATTCACAGCCTAAATCACTCTCACGTCCAGTTCTGATGCATACTCGTGCATTTTGTTTGTCAGGTCCTGTCGGCTCTGGTTAGGAAACACATCCCTGGCACATACTTGTAAACCTCAAATTTTGTGGTGTCGTTTTTAACCATAAGCACCTGTATCAAGTAAACAGTGACGTCACTGATGATCTCATTGTTCTTGATATGATCCTTGAAGTTTTAGGGTGTTTTCACTGTTTTTAAATAAAGCAAACTCAGACCTGTTTAAGTGAACCACATAGTGTTTTTTATATTGTGATCATTTTCATGCTAATTATTTGTAAAATGACCTTATCTAGTTTGGCTGAAAATCGTTTTTCCACAGAAATTACATACTTAGGTTTTAAAGAGAATAAACAAACATGTTAAGCAGAATAAACTAACACTATGATTAGCTATTGGCTTTATTTTGTATTATTTTGCTCTTATGCCTTAAAGGATTGAAGTAAGGTAATAAGACAACACATATTTTCAATCCGTCAAAAACATTTATTTTAAAGCCAGATGTTTGCAATTACTTTGCTTTAAAAGGCTTTGAGTTTGCTTAAAACATTCACTTAATTCTTAAACTACAGGGGAACCACTTTGAGATCCCTGAACTAAGCATAAAAAACATTTAATCTCGCTTTCTTGATATTTGTGTTGTTTCTCACTTGTTCTCTTTGTTTGTCAGTGCACGGCAGAAGCACAAGGGCAGTTCTCCAGATGATCTCAGGAACGGCTCGCGACTCATCATCTTCGTCTTGGGTGGAGTCAGTTACTCAGAAATGCGCTGCGCATATGAAGTCACGCAGGCCAATAAATCCTGTGAGGTCATCATCGGTAAGATTCTTTACAAGTCCACAATGATCCAAGAAATCATCCTGCTAATAACATAAATAATGAAACATTTCTTTCTCATTTTCTTAAGGCTCTACAGACATCCTTACTCCATGTAGTTTACTTGAGGACATTTATAATCTGACCAGACAGCCCATGGAAACTTTTACCATTATGGAGGACAAGCCTTGAACAGCTCCCAGAGTGCCCCATGACCCCCTCCCGCACACAGGACTGTACAGCAATAACTGTCAAGCATTTTCTCAACCAATTCTTAACATACCTTAAAAATCTTATTCGAAATATTAGAGAAAAAAAATATAAATGAAATTGTAGGTGTATAAAGCTCACTTTGATCCTAAGGTTGGCTTATCAAATACTTTATTCAACATGGGGGATACAAACATAAGCCATTGATACCATTTTGGATCGATCTGGATTTCGTGTTTGACAAACTAATTTTTAGTAACACATTAATACTGATGAATGACACTTAAAAACTAACAGACTTCAGGAGAATAACTGGTGCTTTACACACTAGTGACTTTTTATTGCAAGCTTTATTCTAGTGATAGCGAAAAGCTCACACTGGACTTTCTGTAACACTTTTTCGTGTATTTGTTTCATACATTGTTTAATGAGATGTACATAAGTATTCATTGCCTGCTTGGTATAATGGAGTGGTTTGCCTGTATAACATACATATCCATGGGTGAACAAAGGAAAGTTTTTAACAAACGTAATATATGCATTGCTTGAAATTGAACAACTGACGTGAATGAATGATGTGGTTCAATTTCCAGATTGTTTTGTAATGTTTATATAAGTGTGTGTGCTATGGTCTGTCTGATTTCATCTGTTTTAATTCAACATAAAAAATGCATTGCCTATATAATGTGTTGTGTGGTTGGTTGCTCTGGTCTTTTGATGAACACACCGGCAAGTCTCTATATATTATCTAATACAAGTTCCCTTTAGATTCATTTAATTGATATATGAACAATTGCATCGTAATACACATTTCCTTAAAGGAAATTAGATCATGTTTTCTACAGAACAGCATGTTTTCCCACATATAAGAGAGACCAGAGGACACATGAGCTCATATTAAAGTATTGTTCTGTTGTTTCTGTGCTGAGCTCTGATTACTGCAGATGTATTGGTCCCTTTTAACATAATAACCCACAGTCTCTCAGAGGGTTTGATAAAGTGGAGATATATAATCATATCAAATCTGTCCTATTTTAAGGGTTTAGCTATTTTGTGGTCATGTAACGGATGCCTGTGCGTGTGTAGACACAAGAATGCATGCTCTTCGTAAACTTGTATACGTAACCACAGCTGTATCTGTCAGGAAATGATAATCTGTGGGAAAACAGAAATATTCAGACCCATTCTTGAAAATTAGGAAACGCCTGCCACCTGGAGTTAGCATTTGGTATTACGGGTTTATGGCTAATACTTACACGATTTTTGTACAATAAAAGTCTATAAAAATCACATTTAAAATACCAGCAATTATTAATCGACTTCAACTGATCCATCTCTGTCAGCGATCAGAAAGCTTAAATTAGCCACGTCACGAGATTTGAGACAATAATCCCCGCAAAATGGTCATTTAAATTTTACACACAATCTTTTAGATCCAATTCTAAGCTTATTAATTTATTGACACATTATTAACAGAAAGATGAATACATCTTCATAACATTTTTCTTCTGAAATCTGTGATTTGCATTATGAACATGGATCGCCACGCAACTTTTGTCCACTAGAGGTCGACAGCACTCTCGTTCACCGGCATGACAGCTTGTGACGTCTGTACGATGCGCCGGAAGAGTCAATTGTAGTACAGCAGTACTGTGTCCATGTCCAGCACTGCACATCACATCACATCCTGAAATCAAATATCGAGGTAAAACATTTCATCATTCAAACCCGTGTAAAGCGGTCAACGTCCGCAGTTTAAGACAAGGATCAGAATGAATCTGGTAAAGTTTCATGCATGACAAGCTACATCTTATTATGCTGGTTTACATCTCTTCGGTTTGACACATATCACTATCAGTGATATCAGAGATGTCATTCATTTGTTAATGCTGATGAGGGGTGGACTGATATGAATGATGCAGACCTCAAAACAAACAGTCTGTCATGTGCGCGTGCATTTTACATTTTCAGAAGCACGTTTATATTAATCGTGTCCACGTCGCCTCTTAAAAAACACTGTAGTCTGATTTACGAAAATATTAAACCCATAAACCAATAACGTAAATCTATCCACTATTGTTTATAGGTCTTTATCCTGTGGTGAATAATGGTGAGTTGTCCCATATATATACTTCATTGTTTCTTTAGCACTGGGTTTTCTTTAGCAAATTTGAAATGTATTTACATCATAGTAATGTTATTTATATGACATACTCATTTCTGAAGCTGATGTCAAATGTCAGTGAATTTTGGATTTTTTTGTTCTTTTCATTCTTAAAAAGTACCCGACCTGTCTTTTTATTTCATTTTTAGCACGGACGTGTGAAAGTCAAGTCGACAGCACAGCAGGAGGAAGAAAAGAAGAAAGAAAGAGAGAAAAAGTTAAAAGTGTTTGTATCTGCTCGAGATGCTGTGTTTAAAAAGGTTTGTTGCGTTGTGTTATTGTAATTAAGTCAAGGGTCGAGTCTGTTTGTTAGAAGTGTTTTACTTCCGTCTGTCAGAGGAGTGCTGGAGAAAACGATGAGGAAGCTATGCTGTTGACACAGCAGCTTCTGTCCTCCAACCCAGACTTCGCCACCCTGTGGAACTATAGGAGAGAAATTCTGATGCACCTGGAGACGTTACGGTAAAAGAACGTTGCTTTAACCCTTACTTAATAGCGGCTTGCTTACTTACAGCTTTCCTGTGGCTCAGTGGTTAGAGCATGGTGCTAGCAATGCCAAGGTCATGAGTTCGATCCCAGGGGATTGTACATAGTCAGAAACAAATGTATAAAGATGCAATGTAAGTCGCTTTGCTGACAGATGCAATGTAAGTCAGCAAGATGGGGTTTTACAGCTCAGAAGAATTAGGCTATTTTCTATCCTGGTTTTCACCCCCTCTCTGAGAGACTGACAGACAGATATCACAGTTATGATTGGCAGTTTTGCAGTAAAATAAAGTGAACCAATGAAAAGTGTCTCTTGCTATCACAAGGAATTCAATGCACAGCATGTTGTAATCGTCAGAGGCATCTTCATCGCCACTACATGTGAGAATCACTGGGTGGGGCTACAAGGGCAATGATGTAGAAGTAGGCATTGATCATCTTCTGCAGTGGTCATTGCACTATGACGTCATTTGGAGACAGCTTGGGTTTCAATAAAAGCTATTTCTGAACTAACCAGGGTGTTTTGAGTTTCGGGATGTATTAGGATGTATTTGTCCTAACATATATCTACTGTGGGCTCTA